>NW_026006430.1:103123-224961 GCF_001458135.2 Marmota marmota marmota
TTTTTTTTTTTTTTTTTTTTTTTTTTTTTTTTTTGAACGTAGGCCAAAGATGAAGCATGCAAAAGAAATTGTATCCGAGAGCCCTTAAGGAGAAAACAGAGAAACATGTATGTACTGAAATAAGTCTCCCAAAAATTTGACCAGATTTCTTTGATACTACACAGTATTCATATTTTAGCTTGCTTCACTAGGCTCCCCAAGATTGGCAACTCTAGGATCAATGGTTCTCTAAACAGGTAAGGGATAGTGTTATGGTTAGGGTTAGGACTAGCTTTAGAGCTAGTGTTAGGGTTAGAGTTTGTTTTTTTCAAATTTCTTTGATACTGGGAAGATTTATCTTTTACCTAGCCTTCCTATGTGCCTCAGTTTGGGGCCTTCTCGGTTCAGTGGTTAGCTGTTGGGAATAGTTTGTTTTTAATGTCTCACTTCGTTTTGACTTATATGGGCAAATGAGAATTTAGCTGGAAATCAGACAGTTGGTGCTAACTGGTTGAAACTTCACATACTCAATCAGTTGTCTGTGAGCACTCTCTTGTTTCTTCCTTGTAAAAGTAGCAATAAGCTGAATAATGCAATACAAGCTTATGCAAGAGTACTTTAGGAGAAAACAGAGCAATATGCATGTACTGAAACATCTCCCCCAATTATTTGGTCATATTTCTTTGATACTCTGCAGGATTCATACGTAAGCTTGCCCCACTAGTCTCCCCAAGTTACAACTTTTATGATCAAAGGTTCTCTTAACAGGTTAGGCTTAGGGTTATTGTTAGAGTTAGGGTTAGAACTAGTGTTAGGGTTAGAGTTAGTGTTTTTCAACTTTTTGGATACTGGTCAGGATTTATCTTTTTCCTATTCTTAGTATGCTCCACGTTTGTGCCTCCGAGTAAAAGGGCTTGCTCTCAGGAGCAGTTTTAATTTTCATGTTTGACTTCATTTTGCCCTATAGGGGTGAATGGAAATGGAGCTGGACTCAACAGGGTTTGTGCTAGCTGCTTGACACTTTACACATTCAATCAGTTCTCAGGACACATTCTCTCATTTTTTTTTTCTTGTGAAAGTAGACCAAAGCTGAATTAGCAAGAAACAGCTTTATCTGTCTGTGAGCACTTTAGGAGCAAGCTTCATTTTTTTTAACATGGATTACTTTGATATTGTACAGGATTCATCCTTTTCCAAGTCTTAGTAGGATCCCCAAGTATGGGCCTTCAAGGTTTGCCAGTTCACTGTCAGGATAAATTTGAATTTTTAGGTTTCACTTTATTATGGCCTATTGATGTAAATGAAAATGGAGCTAGAAATCAACCAGCGTTTTTGCTAGCTGATTGAAACCTCACACTCTCAATCAGTTCTCTGTAAGGACGCTCTGGTTTTATCTGTGAAAGTATCCCAAAGATGAAGCATGCAAAAACAACACTATGCGAGGTCATTTTTAGAAGACAACAAGAAAATATGCATGTACTAAACTACCTCCCCCAATTATTTGGTCAGATTTTTTTTATACTTGGCAGGATTCATTTGTTAGCTTTCCCCACTAGGCTCCTCAAATTTGAGACTTCTATGATTAAAGGTTTTCGAAACAGTTTAGGTTAGATTTACGTCTAGTGTTAGGGTTAGAGTTTTTCTTTTTCAATTTTTTTTTGATACTGGTCAGGATACATTTTTACCTAGCCTTACTATGTTCCCCAGGTTTCAGCCTTCTCGGTTCAATTTTTTGCTGACAGGAACAATTTGTATTTTAAGGATTCATTTCATTTTGACCTACATGGGTAAATGGACATGGAGCTGGAAATCAAACAAGGTTCATGCTAACTGCTTGAAACTTCACACACTCAATCAGTTCTCTGTGGGCACTCTCTGGTTTGTTCCTTGTAAAGTTAGTAATAAGCTGAAGCATGCAATACAAATTTATCTGCAAACACTTTGGGAGAAAACAGGGAAATATGCATGTACTGATATAGCTCCCCCAATTATTTTGTCAGATTTCTTTGAAACTGCCCATGATTAATCTGTAAGCTTGCCCCACTAGACTCCCCAATTTCAAAACTTCTATGATCAAAGGTTCTCTAAACAGATTAGGTTTAGGGTTAGACTTAGTGTTAGGAGTAGGTTTAGACCTGGTGTTAGGGTTAGAGTTAGTATTTTAAAAATTTCTATGATACTGGGAAGAATTCACCTTTTTCCTGTTTTGACTATACTCCAAAAGTTTGGGCCTCCTACATAAAATGGTTTTCTCTCAGGAACAGTTTCAATTTTCATGTTTCTCTTCTTTTTTGCCCTATAGGGGTGAATGGAAATGAAGCTGGAAATCAAACAGGGTTTGTGCTAGCTGCTTGAAACTTCACACACTCAATAAGTTCTCAGTATTCTCTGGTTTGTTTCCTGTGAAGTATGCCTAAGCTGAAGGAGAAAGAAACAACTTTATCTCTGAGTGCTTTAGGAGCAAGCAAAATATACATGTACTGAAGGGGCTTCAAATTTTTTTGGTCAGATTACTTTGATACTGTACAGGATTCATCTTTGACCAACCTTAGTAGGCTTCTTAAGTTTGTGCCTTCAAGGTTCAATGGTTCAATGTCAGGAACAGTTTGAATTTTTAGTTTTCACTACATTATGGCCTATAGGTGTGAACGGAAATGGAGCTGGAATTCAAACAGGGTTGGTGCTAGCTGCATGAAACTTCACACACTCAATCACTTCACTTTGGGCATGCTCTGGTTTGTTCCTTTTGAAAGTACCTTAAGCCAAAGCATGAAAAAAACAATTTATCCAAGAGCTCTTTAGGATAAAATAGGGGAAATAGGCATGTACTGAAACACCTTCCCCAATTGTTGGTCAGAATTTTTTATACTGGGTAGGATTCAACTATTACCTTGCCCTACTAGACACCCTAATTTTTTTACTTTTATGATCAAGCTCTATAAACAGGAAAGGTTTAGTTTTAGAATTAGGGTAAGGGCTAGGGTTAGAACTAATGTTCGGTTTAGAGTTAGTTTTGTTCAAATTTCTTTGATACTAGTCAAAATTAATCTTTTACCTAGCATTACCATCTTTCCCAGCTTAGGCCTTATCAGTTCAAGGTTCACTGTCAGGAACAGTTTGTGTTTTAAGGTTCCACTTCATCTTGACCTTTATGCCTTAGGGTTAGGGTTAGATCTATTGCTCGTTTTTTTTTTTTTTTTTTTTTTTTTTTTTGGGAGGGGGGTTGGTGGCTACGGCTTGGGTTAGGTCTATATTTTGAATTAGTGTTAGGGTTAGGGCTAGTGTTAGGGTGAGGTTTAGGCTTAGGGTTAGTGTTAGATTTAGAGTTAGGGTTAGATCCAGGGTTAGGATTAAGGCTATGGTTAGTGTTACTGTAAGGGATAGGGTTAGAACTAGGGAAACGGCTAGGACGAGAGTTAGATTTAGGGTTAAATTTAGGGTTAGATTTAGGGTTAGGGTATGGATTCTGGCTAGTCTTAGGATTAGGTTTAGTGTAAAGTTAATGTTTCAGCAAGGGTTAGGGCTAGGGTGAAGTCTAAATTTATGGTTAGCTCTTGTAATACATTTATGGTTAGGGTTAAGTTTAGTGTAAGGGATAAAGTTACAATTAGGTTTGGTGTTAGGGTTAGGGTAATTGACAGGATTAGAAGTACAGTTTGAGCTAGGATTAAGGTTAGGACAAGAGCTAGGATTAGGGTTATGGTTTAGGATACCGCTAGTGTAATGCTTAGGGTAAGTGTTTGGCTTTGAGTTAGGGTTAGGTCTAAGGCAAGGGTTAGTGTTAGGGTTAGTGTTAGGGTTAGGGTTAGGGTTAGGGTTATACATAGGTCTATGTTTAGGCCTTGGATTATGGCTAGGTTTTGTGTTAGGTTTAGGGCTAGTGTTAGAACTATGGTTAGGGTTGGGGCTACTGTTAGGGTTAAAATTAGGGATAAAATAGTGTTAGGGCTAGGATTATGTTTTGGGCTAGTATTAGGGTTAAGGTTATGGCTAGGTCTAGTGTTAGGACTAGGTTTTGGGTTAGGGTCAGGTTTAGAGATAGATTAATGTTAGGGTCAGTGTCAGTGTTCCAGATATTATTAGAGTTTGGATTAGAGCCAGAATTAGGACTTGTGTTAGGTCTTGTGTTACCCTTGGGGTAGGGTAAGTGTTTAGTTTAGGTTAAGGATTATTGTAAGGACTAGAGCTAGGCTTTTGTTTAGGTGTAGGGCTAGATTTATAGCTATATTTAGGATTAGTTTTGAGTCTAGATCAAAGTGTTAGGGTTAGGTATAAGTATAGGCTTACCGGTAGGGCTAGTGTTAGGGTTTGATTTAGGGTTAGGGTCAGGTTTAGACCTAGGATTACTGTTAGGATCAGAATAAGGGTCAGGTTTAGGGTTAAAACTAGAATGAGGGCTAGGTTTAAGATTAGTAATACTGTTAGTGTTTAAATTAGGCTAAGGTTCCTGGTTAGGACTCAGGTTAGCATTTGGTTTAGGGTTTGGCTTAGGGTAAGAGATAGGGTTAGAGCTAGGGTTAGGGCTTGGGTTAGGGTTAGGGTTAGGGCTAGTGTTAGGGTTCAGGTTAGGGTTTAAGCTAGGATTAGGACTAGATAAGGGTAGGATTTGTGTTAGGGTTAGGGCTAGGGTTATGACAATGACAAATGTATGAACTAGGGTTATGATTACGGCTAGTTTTAGGGTTAGGGTTAAGGCTAGGTCTGGTGTTAAGGTTAATTTAAGGTTAGGGTGATGTTTAGAGCTAGGATTAATGTTAGGATCAGTGTCTGGTTCAGGGTTATTTTTAGAGTTAGGATTAGGGCTAGGTGTAGGTTTATGGTTTGGTTTAGGTTAAAGGTTAGGATTAGGGATATTTCTTGGTTTTGTTTTAAGACTAGGGATAGGGTTAAGTCAAGTTTTAGGATTAGCATTATTGTTAGGGCTAGTGTTAGAGTTTGGATTAGGATTATGGTTATGGTTAAATTTAGAGTTAGGTTTAAATTAAGATTTAGATTTAGATCCAGGGTTGGGCAAGGGCTAAGGATAGCATTAGGGCTAGGGCTAGGGCAAGATTTAGCATTAGTCTTAAGGCTAGGTTTAGGGCTAGGATAGGACTAAATTAGTGTTAGTGCTAGGCTTATTCTTAGGGTTAGGCCTAGGATTAGGGCAAGGGTTATGTTTATGTTTAAGATTATGGTTAGGTTTAGGGTTATGACTAGGTTTAGGGAATGGATGGGGTTATAGCTAGGTTTAGGGCTAGGGCATGTGTTAGAATTAGGGTTAAACCTCTGGTTATGGTTCGGTTTATGATTCAGGCTAGGTTTAGGGCTAGGATTAGGGCTAGGGCTAATGTCAGGTCCAGTTTTAAAGTTAAAAATAGTTTTAGGGTTAGGTTAGATGTAGTGTAAGGGTTAGGTTCAGGGTTAGGGTCAGGTTTAGAGCTAAGGGTATTGTTTGGGTCAGGGTCGTGATTAGTGTTTGGGATAGGTTAAGGTTTAAATTTAGGGCTCGAATTAGAATAGGGTTAGAATTAGAGTAACTATATAATAAGGTTAAGTTTCAAGTTAGGTTCAGGGTAATGGATAGGGTTAGGATTAGGGATATGGTAAAGTTTATGCCTAGAGTTAGCATTAGGATTAGGAATATGGTTAGGGTAATGGATAGGGTTAGAACTAGGTTTAGAGCTAAGTTCATGGTTATTATTATTGCTAGGTTTAGGGTTACAATTAGGGTTAGGGTTAAACCTCGGTTTAGGGCTCAGATTAGGCTAGGTTTTGGGTTAAGTTAGGGCTAGGGTTAGGGTTATGGCTAATGTAAGTACTAGGGTTACAATTAGGGCTAATTTTAGGGTTAGGGTTAGGGCTAGGTCTAGTGTTATGTTTAGGGTTATGTTTAGGGTGATGTTTAAAGCTAGGGTTAGTGTTAGTGACAGAATCAGGGTTAAGGTTAGTTTTAGGGTTCTGCTGAAAACTAGAATTAGGGCTAGGGTTAGGGTTAGGTTTGGTTTAGGTTAAGGGTTAGGTTTAGGGTTATGGCTTGGTTTTGTATTAGGGCTAGGGCTAGAGATAGGGCTAGTTTTAGGTGTAGCTTTAGGGTTACGGTTAGGGTTAGTGTTAGGTTTAGGCTTAGGCTTTGCATTAAGGTTAGATTTAGAATTAAGGTTAGATCTAGGGTTAGGGCTAGGGCTAAGGAAATGGCTAGCTTTAGGCCTAGGGTTAGGGCTAGGTTTAGAGTTCAAGTAAGAGATAGGGTTAGAACTAGTTTTAGGGCTAAGGATAGAGTTAGACTTAGTTTTAGGGCTAGGGTTAGTGTTAGGGTTAGGGATAGAGCTAAGTTAGGTCTAAAATTAGGGATAGAGTTAGTTTAAGTTAGGCCTGGGTTTAAGGTAAGGGTTATGATTAAGGCTATGTTTAGTGCTAATATGGGCTAAGTTTTGTGTTTGGGTTAGAGCTAGGATTATATCTAGGTCTAATGTCAGGTCTAGTGTTATGGTTATGGATAGTTTTAGGGTTAACTTTTGGCTAGGTCTAATGTAAGGATTAGGTTTAGGGTAAAGGATAGGTTAGGGCTAGGGGAATTATTAGGGTCAGAGTCATGGTTAGCATTTCTTTTATGTTTGAGTTTAGGGTTAAGGGCTCAAATCAGAATTAGAGTTACGATTAGGGTAATGATAGGGTTAGATTTAGGGTTCAGGTTAGATTTAGAATAATTGATAGGGTTGGGGTTAGTGATAGTTTTAGGTTTAGGCCTAGGGTTAGAATTAGGGAAAGGGTTAATTTTAGGGCTAGAGTTAAGGTTAGGGGTAGGGTTATTGTTAGGATTAAGTCTTGAGATAGGATTAGGCCTAACATTAGCATTAGCATATGGGTTATTATTAGGCTAATGGATAGAATTAGAGCTAAGTTTATAGCTAGAATTATGGTTAGGATTAGGTCTTGAGTTAGTGTTAAGGCATGGGTTAGAACTAGGGTTAGGGTTAGTGTTATGATTATTGTAAGAGTTAGATTCTGAGCTATGATTAGGTTTAGAGCAAGGGTTAGGTTCAGGGTTATGTTTAGGGATTGGATTATGGTAGTTTTAGGGTTAGGGTCAGGGTTAGGGGAATGGTTATAATTAAGTTTAGGTTTAGGATTAGGGTAAAAAATACGGTTAGATGTAAGTTTAGGGTTAGGGACAGGGCTAGATTTAAGTTTATGGTTTAGGTTAGGTATCTGTTTATTTTAGGTTTAGGTCTAGGGTTTGATTTATGTTTAGGGCTCTAGCCAATATTAGTTTAGGTTTAGGTCTAGGGTTAGCTTTCTGTTTAGGGTTAAGATTATGGCTAGGGTTAAGACTTGGGTTACAATTAGGGTTAGGGTAATGGGTAAGTTTAGAGCGAGGTTTAGGGCTTGTGTTAAGGTTAGGATTAGGACTTGGTTTAGGGTTAGATTCAGGGATAGTTCTAGGTGTATGTTTATATTAAGGGTTAGGTTTTGAGCTAGGGTTCGGACTAAGGCGAGGGTTAGGTTTTAGTTAGGGCTAGGGTTAGGGTTATGGTTATGCTCAGGGCTAGGTTAAGGCCTAGAATTAGCTCTAGGTTTTGTGTTAGGTTTAGGCCTAGGGTTAAAGCTTATGGTAATGTAAGAGCTAGGACTATGATTAGGACTAGTTTAAGGGTTAGGGTTTGCCAAGATCCAGTGTTAGGTTTAGATTTTCAGTTAGGGTAAGGTTTAGAATTAGGTTTACTGTTAAAGGCAGTGTCAGTGTTTGGGTTAGAGTTCAAGTTAGGTTTACAGCCAGAATTAGGAGTAGTTTTAGGTCTAGGGCTAGGGTTAGTGTTTGTGTTAGAATAAGGGTTATTGTTAGGCCTAGCACTAGGTTTTTGCTTAGGTCTAGGTCTAAAGATAAGGCTAGATTTTTGATTAGGTTTTGGTCCAGGGTTAGTGTTAGGTTTTAGTCTATTCTTAGGGTCAGGTTTAGAACTATGTGTTTGTGTTAGGGTCAGGATAAGGGTCAGTGTTCGTGTTTGGGTTTGGAATTGAATTAGAGGTAGAATGAGGGCTAGGGTCAGGACTATTAATAAGGTTAGATTTTGGTTAGCCTAAGGATTAGGCATAAGCCTAGGATTACCATTAGGTTTAGGGTTATTCATAGGGTAAGATATATCCTTAGAGCTAGGGTTAGGGCTAGATTTTGGGTTAGGGTTCAATCTAGGTTTAGGGCTTGGATTAGGGCTAGGTTTGGGGTTAGGGTTAGGGCTAATGATAGGGCAATGGCTAATGTAAGAACTAGGGTTACAATGAGGGTTAGTTTTAGCATTCAGGTTAGGGGTAGGTATAGTGTTACGGTTAGGTTTAAAGTTAGTATTATGTTTAGAGCTAGGGTTAGTGTTAGGATATGAGTCAGGGTCAGGGTTAATGTTAGGACTCGAATTAGAAATAGGTTTACTTTTAGGTTTTATTGTAAGTTTAGGATGGTGTTTACAGCTAGGGTGAGTGTTAGGATATTAGTCAGGGTCAAGGTTAGATTTAAGGTTACGGTTAGGATTCGAATTAAGGCTATGGTTAGGTCTAGGTGTAGTGTTAGGGTTTGGTTTAAGTTAAGGTTTATGGTTAGAGCTATTGTTCAGTTTGTTTTACTGCTAGAGTTAGGGTTATGGCTAGTTTTAGTGTTTGACTTAGGCTTAGGGTTAGGGTTAGATTTCGAGTTATGGTTAGATCTAGTGTTAGGGATAGGACTAAGGATAGGGCAAGGGTTAGGGCTAGGGATAGGGTTATGGTAATGGACAGGCTTAGAACAAGGGATAGGGATAGTGTAAGGGTTAGAGATAGTATTAGGGCTAAGGTTAGGTTTAGGTTTAGATATGAGTTAGTGATATGGCCATTGTTAGGGTTTGCTCTAAGTTTAGGGTCAGTTTTAGACCTAGGGTTTGTGTTAGGGTCCGAATAAGGGTCAGGGTTAGTGTAAGGGTTGGGGATAGGATTAGAGCTAGAATGAGAGCTAGTTTCAGGACTTTTAATAGGGTTCGGATTTTGGTTAGCCTAAGGATAGATCTAGATTTACCATTAGGGTTATGGTTTTACTTAGGTAAGAGAGAGAGTTAGAGCTAAGTTTAGGGCTAGAGTTAGGGTAGGATTAGGGTTAAAGTAAGGTTTAGGTTTCAGATTAGGGCTAGTTTTGTGTTAGGGTTAGGACTAGGGAGAGGACATTCACTAATATAAGAACTAGGGTTACAATTACGGTTTCTTTTAGGGTTAGGGTTAGGGGTAGTTTTAGTTTTAGGGTTTTGTTTAAGGTTAGGGTGATATTTAGATCTAGAGATAGTTTTAGGATATGAGTCAGGGTCAGGGTTAGTGTTAGGACTCACATAAGGTTTAGGATTACTGTTAAGTTTTGGTTTAAGTTTAGAATGGTGTTTCAAGCTAGGGTGAGTTTAGCATATGAGTCAGTGTCAGGTATACTTTTAAGGTTAGGGTTAGGACTCAAATTAAGGCTATGATTAGGTCTAGGTGTCGTGTTAGGGTTTGGTTTAAGTTAGGTTTAGGGTTAGGGCTATTGCTCGGTTTTGATTTAATGCTAGTGGTAGGGTTAGGGCTAGTTTTATGATTACCATTATGATTAGGTTTAATGTGAGCATGAAGCTTAGGCTTAGGTTTAGGGCAAGGACTAAGGATTGAGCAAGGGTAAGGGCTAGGGTTAGGGTTATGGTAAGGGCTAGGATTAGAACTATTGATAGGGCTAGTGTGTGAATTATTGTTAGTCTTAGGGCTAAGGATATGGTTAGGGTGAGGAATAGGGCTAAATTAGGGCTAGGATTAGGTCTATGGTTAGTGTTCATTTTAAGCATAGAATCAGGGTTATATTTAGGATTTAGTTTAGGGTAAGGGATGGTGTTATGCTAGTTTTAGAGGTAGAGTGATGTTTAGAATAAGGGTTAGGATTAGGGTTATGATTATGGCTAGGATTAGGGCTAGGATGAGGGCTGGGGTTTGTTTTAGGATTAGGGCTAGGATTAGGAGTATGGCTAATTTCAAGTCTAGAATTAGGTTTAAAGATAGTTTTAGGGTTAGGATTATGGGTATGTCTAGTGTAAGGTTTCAGTTTAGGGTTAGGTTCAGGTTTAGGGCTCTGGGTATTATTAAAGTGAAGGTCTAGGTTAGGGTTTGGAATAGGTTAAGGCTTAAAGTTAGGGACTGAATTAACATTAGAGTAAGTGTTTGGGTAATGATAGGGTTAGAATTAGGGTTCATGTTAGGTTTAGGGAAATGGATAGGGATAGGATTAGAGATAGGGTTTGGTTTAAGCCTAGGGTTAGCATTAGGGTTAGGGTTATTTTTATAGTAATGGATAGGTTTAGGGCTAGGGCTATGGTCATGATTAGGGCTAGGGCTAGGTTTAGGGTTAGGGTTAAGTTTAAGTTTAAAGCTCTGGTTAGGGCTCAGATTAGGGCTATGATTTGGGGTAAGTTAGTGCTAGGGATAGAATTATGGCTAATGTAAGTACAAGGGTTATTATTAGGGGTAATTTTAGGGTTAAGATTAGGGCTAGGTTTAGTATTAGGGTTAGTGTTAGGATTAGGATGATGTTTAGAGCTAGGATTAGTGTTAGTGTCGGAGTCAGTGTCAGGGTGAGTTTTAGGATTTGGCTTAAACCTCCATTTAGGGCTAGGGTTAGGGGTAAGTAAATGGTAAGGGTTTGGTTTAGTTTAAGAGGTAAGGATAGAGCTTATGGCTCAGTTTTGTATAGAGCTAAGGCTATAATTAGGGTTACTTTTAGGATTAGTGTTAAGGTTAGGGCTAGTGTTATGATTAGGCTTAGGCTTTGGGTCAGGGTTAGATTTAGAGATATATTATGATCTCAGGTTAGTGCTTAGGCTATGGCTAGGGGAAGGTTTAGAACTAAGTTTAGGGCTAGGGTTAGGGTTATGTTAAGGGATAGGGTTAGAACAAGTGATAAGGCTAGTGTGAGAGTTAAATTTATTCTTAGGTCCAGGGTTATGGGTAGGTTTAAAGAGAGGTTGAAATTAGGGCTAAGATTAAGGCTAGGGTTAGTATTGGGGTTAGAGCTAGGTTTAGGTTTAAAGTTAGGATTAATTTAGGTTTAGGGCTAGGATAAAGGCTGGGTTTTTGTTAGGGTTGAGGCTAGCATTAGGGCTAGGGCTAATGTCAGGTATGTGGTTACGGTTGAAGAGAGGACAATTTTAGGATTAGGTTTATGGCTAGGTCTAGTTTAAGGGTTAGGTTTAGGGTTAAGGGTCAGGTTTAGAGCTAGGGGAATTATTAGGGTAAGGATCAGGTTAGAGTTTGGTTGATGTTAGGGTTTAGGGTTAGGGCTCAAATAAGCATTAGGTTCAGGGTTAGGGTAATGATAGGTTTTTGTTTAGGGTTCAGGTTAGGTTTACAGTAATTGATAGGATTAGGTTTAGCGATAGGGTTTGTGTTAGGCCTAGCGTTAGCATTAGGGTAAGGGTAATGTTTAGCATAATGGATAGGGTTATAGTTAAGGTTAGGGCTAGGTTTATGGTTAGCAATAGGTCTTGAGTTAGGGTTAGGGTTAGGGTTAGAACTAGGGTGAGTGGTAGGGTTATTTTCAGCATAAGGTTTAGGTTTTGATCTAGGGTTAGGGCTAGGGTGAGGGTTAGGTTTAGAGTTACGTCTATGGATAAGATTAGAGCATGGTTAGGGTTAGGATTGGATTAGGGCTAGCATCATCATCAGGGTTAGGGTTAGGGTTAGAATAATGGATATGGTTAGATGAAGGCATAGGGTTATGGTTAGTGTTAGATTGAGGTTTAAGTTTAGGGTTAGGTCTATGGTTATGTTTAGGTTTATGGTAAGTGTTAGGATTGAGGTATAGTTAGGTCTATGGCAAGTGTGATGTTTAAGGTTAGGTCTAGTGTTAGTTTTCTGGTTACGTATAAGGTTAGAGTTAGGCCTAGGGTTATCAATAGTTTTAGGGTTAGTTTTAGGGTAATGGGTAGGTATAGAGCTAGGTTTAGGGCTAGGGTTATGTTTAGGATTAGGGCTAGTGTTAGGAGTATATTTAGGGATAGGTGTAGGTTTATGTTTATGATAAGGTTCAGGCTTTGAGCTAGGGTTAGGACTAATTAAGTGTTAGGTTAGGGTTAGTGTTAGGGTTAGTGTTATGCTTAGCCCTAGGATTAGCACTAGGTTTTGTGTTAGGTTTAGGCTTAGGGTTAGGGATTTGGGTAATGTAAGAGCTAGGGTTATGATTAGGGCTAGTTTGAGGGTTTGGATTTTGGCTAGGTCAAATGTTAGGTTTAGATTTTTGGTTAGGGTCAGGTTTAGATTTAAGTTTACTCTTAAAGGCAGGGTCAGTGTTTGGGTTTGAGTTAGAGTTAGGGTTACAGCCTGAATTAGAACTAGGTTTAGGTCTAGTGGTGGGGTTAATGTTTGTGTTATATTAAGGGTTACTTTAAGGGCTAGGGATAGGTTTTTGTTTAGGTCTAGGGTTAGAGTTAAGGCTAGATTTAGGATTTGGTTTACGTCTAGGGCTAGTGTTATGGTTTGGTCTAGGGTTAGGGCCAGATTTAGACCTAGGTTTAGTGTTAGGGTTAAAATTATGGTCAGGTTTAACATTAGGGTTTGGAATAGGGTTAGAGCTAGAGTGAGGGTAGGGTTATGACTATTAATAGGGTTAGGGCTTTGGTTAGCTAAAGGATTAGGGATAGGTCTAGGGTTACCATTAGGGTTAGGGTTATACTTTGGGTAAGGGATAGGCTTAGGGCTAGGGTTAGGGCTAGATTTAGGGTTAGGGTTTAATCTAGGTTTAGGGCTCAGATTAGGGCTAACTTTTGTGTTAGGCTTAGGGCTAATGTTATGGCAATGGATAATGTAAGAACTAAGTTACAATTAGGGTTAGGGGTAGGGGTAGGTCAAGTGTTAGCGTTAGGTTTAATGTTAGGGTGATATTTATAGCTAGGTTATTATTAGGATATGATTCAGAGACAGTGTTAGTTTTAGGGTTAGGGTTAGGACTCAAATAAGTTCTATGATTACTTTTAGAGTTCAGTTTAAGGTGAGGGCGGTCTTTAGAGCTAGGGTGACTCTTAGGATATGAGTCAGCATCAGGGTTAGTTTTAAGATTAGGTTTATGACTCGAATTAAGGCTAGGGTTACTGTTAGTGTTCGGTTTAATTTTAGGGTGGTGTTTAGACCTAGGGTGAGTGTTAGGATATGATTCGGGGTCAGGGTTAGTTTAAGGTTATGATTAGGACTCGAATTAGGGCTTGGGTTAGGTCTAGGTGTAGTGTTAGGGTATGGTTTTAGTTAAGGTTTAAGATTCAGACTATTGCTCAGTTATTTTTAGAAAGAAAGAGAGTGAGAGAGAGAGAGAGAGAGAGAGAGAGAGAGAGAATTTTTTAATATTTTTATTTTTTATTTTTTGGTGGACACAACATATTTTTTTAATTATATTTTTATTGTTGCTGAGTATCAAACCCAGCACCCCACACATGCCAGGCAAATTCGCTACCATTTGAGCCACATCCTCAGCCCCTATTGCTCAGTTTTGTTTTTGTCCTAGGTTATATGATTTGCATTAGGATTAGGGCTAGTGTTTGTGTTAAGCTTAGGCTTAGGGTTAGGTTAAGACTTGGAATTAGGGTTAGATCTACGGTTAGGGCTAGGTCTAAGGAAAGGGCAAGGGTTAGGGCTAGGTTTAGGGTTATGGTAAATGATAGGGATAGAACTAGGGAAAAGGCTAGGGTAAGAGTTAGAGTTTGTCTTAGGGCTATGGTTATGGTTAGTTTTAGGGATAGGGCTAAATAAGGGCAAGGATTTATACTAGGGTTAGTGTTCATCTTAGGCCTAGCATTAGGGCTAGTTTTAGGGTTAAGTTTAGATAAGGGGTGTGTTATAGCTAGGTTTAGAGACAGAGTGAGGGTTAGAATTAAGATTAAGGCTAGGGTTAGGGTTAGGCTTATGATTAAGGCTAGGTTTTGGGCTAGGATGAGGGCTAGGGTTTGTTGTAGGGTTAGGTCTAGAATTAGGGCAAGGGATGTTGTCAGGACAAGTGTTACAGTTAGGAGTAGATTTAGGGTTAGGTCTATGTCTTAGTCTAGGGTAAGTGTTAAGTTTAGGGTAAGGGTCAGTTTTAGAGCTAGTGTTCTTTTTAGGTTCAGGGTCAGGGTTATGATTTGTATTAGGTTAAGATTTAGGGATAGGGCTCAAATGAGCATTAGGGTTAGAGTTAGGATTAGGGTAATGAATAGGGTTAGGTTTAGGGTTCACGGTAGGTTTAGGGTAATGGAGATATTTAGGGTTTGCGATAGTGTTAGAGTTAGGCCTATGGTTAGCATTAAGAATAGGGTTATCATAAGGGTAATGTATAGGTTAGGGTTAGGGTTAGGTCTAGGGTTAGGGTTATTGTTAGGGATAAGGCCAGGGTTATGTTTAGGCCAAAGGTTAGGCTTTGAGTTATGGTTATGTCTAAGGTGAGGGTTAGGCTTAGGGTTATGGCTTGGTTTAGGGTTGTGGTTATGCTTATGGTAGGTTTAGGCTTTGGATTAGGGCTGGGTTTTGAATTAGGTTTAGCTCTAAGGTTAGTGCTATGGGTAATGTAAGATCTAGTGTTCTAATTAGGGGTAGTTCTAGGGTTAGGGTTATGGCTAGTTCTAGTGTTAGGTTTAGATTTTGGTTTAGAGTCATTTTTAGAGCTAGGTTTAGTGTTAGTGTTAGGGTCAGTGTTCAGATTAGAGTTAGGGTGAAAGCCATAATTAGGAGTAGGTTAGGTCTGGGGGTAGTGTGATTGTTTGGTTTAGGTTAAGGGTTATTATTAGGGATAGGACTAATTTTTTGTTTAGGTCTAGGGCTAGAATTATTGCTAGATTTAGGATTAGATTTAGGTCTGGGGATAGTGTTAGGGTTAGGTTTAGATAAAAATTCACTGGTAGGGCTAGTTACAGGGTTCAGTTTAGGGTTAGGGTCAGGTTTAAACCTATAAGTAGTGTTATGGTAAGAATAAGTGTGAAGTTTAGGGTTAGGTTTAGAGCTAGAATGAGGGCTAGGTTTTGGACTAGTAATAGGGTTAGTGTTTGATTTAGGCTAAGGATTACAATTAGGACTAGGGTTATCATTATGGATAGGGTTTTGCTTAGGATAAGGGATAGGGTTAGAGCTAGGCTTAGAGCTACGTTTAGGGCTAGGGTTAGGTTTAGGGTTAGGGTTAAATCTAGTTTTAGGGCTCATATTAGGACTATTTTTGTTTTGGGGTAAGGGCTAGGGTTAGGACTATGGCTAATGTAATAACTAGGATTATTATTAGGGTTAGTTTTAGGGTTAGGGTTTGGGCTAGGAATGGTGTTCACATTTGCTTTATGGTTAGGGATATATAGAGAGCTAGGGTTAGTGTTTGGATATGATTCAGGGTAAGGGTTATTTTTAGTCCTAGCACTCGAATTTGAGATAGGGTTATGGCTAGTTGTAGGGTTAGGGTTTGGTTTAGGTTAGGTTTAGTGTTAGGATAGTTGCTCAGTTTTTTTTTCTTTTTTTTGGGCTAGGGCTAGTGTTAGGGTTAGTTTTATGATTAGCGATAGTGTTCAGCTAATGGTAGGGTGAGGTTTAGGCTTAAGATTAGGGTTATATTTAGAGTTTATAACCATAATTTAGAGTTATGGTTAGATCTAGGGTTAGAGCTAAGGTTAGGGCTAGTGTTAGGGTTACTATAATAGACAGGTTTAGAAATAGAAATAGGGTTAGGTTGAGAGTTAGAATTATTTTTAGGGATAGTGTTAGGGATTTTCTTACAGTTAGGGCTAAATTAGGGCTAGATTAGTGCTAGGTTTAGTCTTAGGGTTAGGCCCATGGTTAGGGCTAGAATTAGGGTTAGTGTTAGTGTTAGGGTTATGGCTAAAATTAGCATTAAGTTTAAGGTTAAAGAAATGGATAGTGTTAGGTTTAGGGTTCAGGTTAGGTTTAGAGTAATAGATAGGGTTAGTGTTAGCAATAGGTTTAGGGTTAAGCCTAGGGTTAGCATTTGGATTAGGTTTATGTTTAGGGTAAAGGATAGGGTTAGTGCTAGTGTTAAGGCTTGTGTTAACATTAGGATTTTGGCTAGGTTTAGAGATAGGCCTAGGGTTAGTGTTAGTGTTAGGTTTAGCAGAAGTGTTGGGGTTTGAGCTAGGGTTAGGGCTAGGGTGAGGTTTAGAGTTAGAGTCAGGGCTACAGTTAGGGTTAGGGTTAGGGTTATTGCTTGGGTTAGCATTTAGGTTAGGGTTATGTTTAAGGTAATGGATAGAGTTTGTGCTAGGATTTGTGCTATGGTTACATTTAGGATTAGGGCTAGGTTTAGGTTTAGGTTGAGGGTTAGGGCTATTTTTATGTTTAGGATAAGGATTGAGTAGGGTTAGGGCAGGGGCAAGTGTTAGGGTTAAGGTTAGGGTTAGGGTTAAGCTTAGGTCTAGGTTTAGGGCTAGGATTAGGGCTAGGTTGTGTGTGAGGTTTAGGGCTAGTGTTAGGTGTATGGGTAATGTAAGTGCTAGGGTTATGGTTATGGGTAGATTTAGGGTTTGTCTAGTGTTAGGGTTAGTTTTTCAGTTAGGATAAAGTTTAGAGCTAGGGTTTGTGTTAAAGTAAGTATCTAGGGTTAAGTCTAGGGTTATGGTTAGTGATAGATTTAGGATTATGTTTATGGTTAAGTCTAGTGTAAGGGTTAGATTTAGGGTAAGCATCAAGTTTAGAGCTAGATGTATTATTAAAGTCAGGGTATGGCTAATGGTTCAGTTTAGGTTGAGGTTTAGGTTTAGGGCTTTCATTAGCCTTAGGGTTAGAGTTAGGGTTAGGGTAATTACTAGGCTTAGGATTAGAGTGCAGGATAGTTTTAGGTTAATGGACAGGTTTAAAGTTTGTGATAGTGTTAGGATTAAGCTTAGGGTAAGAATTAGGGTTAGGATTATGTGTAGGGTAATGGAAGTGTTAGAATTAGTGTTAGGTGCTAGGTTTATGGTTAGGATTAGGCCTAGGCTTAGGGTAGTGTATTGAATTAGAGCTATGGTTAAGACTATTGTTAAGGGTAGGATTAGGGTTAGGGGTAGGTTAGGGTTTGGGATAGGGCTAGGGTTAGGTTTAGGGTAAAGGTTAGGCTTTGAGCTAGGGTTAGGTCTAAGGGGAATATTAGGGTTAGGGATAGGGCTACAGTTAGTTTAGGGTTACACTTAGGGCTGTGTTTAGGCCTAGGATTATTACTAGCTTTTGTGTTATGTTAGGCCTAGGGTTAGGGCCATGGGTAGTTAAGAGCTAGTGTTATGATTAGGGCTAGTTTTAAGTTAGGGTTATGTCTAGGTGTAGTGTTAGGCTTAGGTTTTGAGTTAGGGTGGGCTTTGGAGCTAGGTTTATGTTAGGGTCATGGTCAGTGTTCATGTTAGAGGAAGTGTTGGGGTCAGTGCCAGAATTAGGACTAGGGTTAGGTGTATAAGTAGGGTTAGTGTTTGGGTTATGGTAAGGGTGATTGTTAGTACTAGTACAAGGTTGTTGTTAAGTTCTAGGTCTAGAATTATGGCTAGATTTAGGATTAGGTTTAGGTGTAGGACTAGTGTAAGGTTTAGGTTTAGGTATAGGATTACGAGTAGGGCTAATTTTAGGGTTTGGGTACAGGTTAGGGTCAGGTTTAGACCTACAGTTAGTGTTAGGGTCAGTATAAGTTTCAGGGTTAGGATTTCGGTTTGGGTTATGGTTAGAGCTAAAATGAGCATTAGGGTTAGGACTAGTAATAGGGTTAGGATTTAGATTATGGATTAGGGTTAGGACTAGGGTTAGCATTAGGTTTATGGTTTGGCTTAAGGTAACAAATAGGATAAGAGCTAGGGTTAGAAAAGTATTAGGGACTGGCTTATTGCTAGGGTTAGTGTTAGGGTTAAAGCTAGGGTTAGTGCTTGGATTAGGGCCAGGTTTGGGGTTAGGTTAAAGCTAGTGTTAGGGCTACAGGTAATGTACGAACTAGGGTTATGATTAGGGCCAGTTTTGGGGTTAGTGTTAAGGCTAGGTCAAGAGTTAGGGTTAATGTTAGTGTTAGCATGATATTTAGAGCTAGAGTTAGTGTTAGGATCAGTATCAGTGTTCAGGTTAGAGTTAGCTTTAGGGTTAGAGCCAGAATTATCACTAGGGTTAGGTCTAGGGCTAGGGTTAGTGTTTGGGTTTGGTTAAGGTTTATTATTAGGTCTAGGGCTATATTTTTATTTATGTCTAGGGCTAGAGATATTGCCAGACTTAGGATTAGGTTTAGTTCTAGGGCTATTGTTAGGGTTAGGTTTAGGAATAGGTTTATTTCTAGTGCTAGTGTTAGGGTTCAGTATAGGGTTAGGGTCAGGTTTAGACCTACGGTTACCATTAGAGTCAGAATAAGTGTCAGGTTTGAGTTATGGTTAGAGCCAGCATGAGGGCTAAGGTTAAGACTAGTAATAGGATTAGGGTCAGGACTAGGGTTAGACCTAGGGTTAGGGCTACATTTAAGGTAGGGTTAGGGCTAGTGTTAGGATTAGGTTTAGTGTTAAAGCTAGAGTTATGTTTCAGATTATAGCTAAATTTTGGTTAGAGTTAGGGCTAGGTTTAGAGTTACAGCCGATGATGCGGTAGAGTTACGATTTGGGTTAGTTATAAGATTGTGGTTAGGACTAGGTCTAGTATTAGGGTTCAATTTAACATTAGGGTGATGTTTAGAGCTAGGATTATTATGTGGGTCAAAATTAAGGTCAGAGGTAGCTTAAGGGTTAGGGTTTGGACTCAATTTATGGCTAGGGTTAGGAATAGGTGTAGAGTTAGGTTTTTATTTAGGTTAAGCTTTAAAGTTAGGGCTATGGCTCTGTTTTGTTTTAGGGCTAGGGCTATGGTTAGGGCTAGTTTAAAGATTAGCATTAGGTTTAGGACTAGCGTAGTAATCCTAACTCTAAATCTAACTCTAACTTAGTTTTAGAGTTAGGATTAGATCTAAGTTAAGGTCTAGGGCTAAGGATATGGCCAGCGTTAGTCCTAGATTTATAGCTAAAATTAGGGTTATGATAAAAATATGGTTAGCACTAGGGATAGGACTAGGGCGAGAGTGAGAGTTAGTTTTAGGGTTAGGCTTAGGGTTTGGTTAGTTGTAGTCCTTAATTATGGCTAGGAATAGGGTTAGGTTTATGTTTATGTTTTCGCCTAGGGTTAGTTTTGGGCTTAGTGTTAGGTTTAGTGTAAATAATGGGGTTAGAGCTAGGTTTAGGGCTAGGATGAAGGTTCGAATTGGGGTTAGGGCTAGGGCTTCGTTAGAGTTATGATTAAGGCTAGGTTAAGAGCTAAGATGAGGGCTAGGGTTTGTGTTTTGGTTAGGGCTAGGATTAGTGTTAGGGCAAATGTTAGTTCTAGTGTTATGGTTAGGGATAGTTTTAGGGTTAGGTTTATGGTTATGTTTAGTGTAAGGGTTAGATTTAGGGGAAGGGTCAAAATTAGAGCTTGGGCTATTATTAGGGTCAGGGTCGAGTTTAGATTTTTGGTTTTTTTTAGGTTAGAGTTTAGGGTTAAGGTTACCGTTAGGTATAGGGTTAGATTTAGGCCTAGGGTTAGCATTAGAATTAGGGCTAAGTTTATGGTAATTGATAGTATTAGAGCTAAGTTTAGGGCTAGGGTTATGGATTGGATAGGGCTAGGGTTCGGTTTAGGATTAGGGTTAGGGCTATGGTTTGTGTTAAGGTTAGGGCTAGTATTACAGTTAGGGCAAATGTCAGGTCTATTGTTATGTTAGGAATCATTTTAGGGTTAGGTTTATGACTTGGTCTAGTTTAAGGGTTAGATTTAGAGTTTGGATCAGGGTTAGAGCTAGGTATATTATTATGTGAAGGGTCAGAGTTAGGGTTTTGCTGAGGTTAAGTTTAGGATTAGGGCTCTAATTATCATTAGGGTGAGGGTTAGGGTAATTATAGGGTTAGGTTTAGGGTTCAGGTTAGGTTAGGTTAATGAATAAGATTATAGTTAGCATCAAGTTTAGGGTTAGGCCTAGGGTTACCATTAGGGTTATGGTTATGTTTAGGGTAATGGACAGGGTTAGAGCTAGTGATAAGGCTAGGGTTATAGTTAGGATTCTAGCTAGGGTTAGGGTAAGTTTTAGGTGTAGGTTTTGGGTTAGGGTTAACTTTAAAACTATGGTTAAGTCTCAAATAATGGCTAGGTTCTGGGTTTGGATAGGGCTAGGGTTAGGGCTATGGCTAATGTATGAACTAGGGTTACAATTAATGCCAGTTTTAGGTTTAGGGTTTGGGTGATGTTTAGAGGAAGGGTTATATTTAGGGTCAGTGTCAGGGTCAGGCTTAGTTTTAGTGTTATGTTTAGGACTCAGATTAGGGCTAATGTTAGTGCTAGGTGTAGGGTTAGGTTTTGGTTTAGGTTAAGGGTTATGATTAGGCTATGGCTCAGTTTTGTTTTAGGGCTAGGGCTAGGGTTAAGTCTAGATTTGGATTAACATTAGGCTTAGGACTAGTGTTAGAGTGAAATTTAGGCTTAGGGTTAGGGTTAGATTTAGAGTTAGGGTTGATTTTTAGTTAGGGCTTGTGCTAGGGTTAGGGCTAGGGTTAGGGTTATGGTAAGGAATATGGTTAGAACTAGGGTTACGTCTAGGGTGATAATTAGATTTATTCTTAGGAGTAGCCTTAGGGTGAGACTTAGTGCTAAATTAGGGCTAGGGTTAGGGCTACTGTTAGTGTTAGTGTTAAGCCTAGGGTTTGTCTAGGGTTAGGGTTAGCACTGGGGTTAGGGTTAAGTTTAGAGGAATGGGTGGTGTTGTAGCTATGTTTATGGCTAGGGTGAGGGTTAGAATTAGGATTAGTCCTAGGGTTATGGTTAAGTTTAGGATTAAGGCTAGGATTAGGGCTAAGATGAGGGGTAGGTTTTCTGACAGGGTTAGAACTATGACTCGGGCTAGGAATTATATCATGTCTAGGGTTATGGTTAAGGATAGATTTAGGGTTAGGTTATGGCTAGGTTCAGTGTAAGGGTTAGGTTTATGTTAAAGGTCAGCTTTAGAGTGAGGATTATTATCTGTGTCATGGACAGTGTCAGGGTTAGTGTTTGGTTTATGTTTAGGTTAAGGGTTAGGGCTCGAATTAGCATTAGGGTTAGGTTTAGAGTTAAGGTAATGGAAGTGTTTACTTTAGGTTTTAGTTAAGTTTTAAGGTAATAGATGAGTTAGGTTTTAGAGATCTGGTTAGGGTTAGCATTAGGATTAGAATTATGTTTAGTGTAATGAATAGTTCTAGAGCTAGGTTTAAGGCTAGGTTATGGTTTGGATTAAGTCTAGGATTAGGGTTATGGTTAATGCTAGGGCTAGGGTTTGGTTTAGGGTAAGTGTTAGGGTTAGTGTAAGTGTTAGGGTTAGGGTAAGGGTTAGGGTTAGGGTAAGGGTTAGTTTAGGGTTAAGGTTATGGTTAGGTTAGGATAAGTGTTAGTGTTTGAGCTAGGGTTAGGGCTAGTGCGAGGGTTAGGTTTAGGTTTACTTCTAAGTTAAAGATTATGGTTAGAGTTAGGTTTCTTGGTAGGGATAGGGTTTTAATTAGGGTTAGGGTTATGGTTAGGGTAACAGATATGGTTAGAACTAAAGATTGTGCTAGGATTAAGGTTAGGATAAGGGCTAGTGTTAGGATTAGGATAGGGGTAGGGTTATGTTTAGTGTAAGGGTTAGGCTTTGGGCTAGGGTTAGGTCTAAAAAGAGGCTTAGGATTAGAGTTACGCTTAGGGTTACTGCTAGGCTTAGGTTTATGCTTAGAGCTAAGTTTAGGCCTAGGATTAGCTCTAGATTTTGTGTTAGGTTTTGGTTAGGGCTATGAGTAATGTAAAAGCTATGGTTACGTTTAGGGCTAGTTTTAGGTTTAGGGTTCTACTTAGGTCCAGTGTTAGGTCTAGGTTTTGGGTTAGTGTCAGGTTTAAAGTTAGTTTAAATGTTAGGATCAGGGTCAGTGTTCGGGATAGGGTTAGGTTTAGGTTAGAGCCAGATTTAGGACTAGAGTTAGGTCTAGGGATAGGGTAAGTGTTTGGTTTAAGTTAAGGTTTAGTGTTAGGTCTAGTGCTAGGATTTTCATTAGGTATAGGGCTAGATTTATAGCTACATTTAGGATTAGTTTTGGGTCTAGGTCAAGTGTTAGTCTTAGGTATAATTATAGGGTTACCGGTATGTCTGGTGTTAGGTTTTGGTTTAGGTTTAGGGTCAGGTTTAGACCTAGGGTTAATTTTAGGGTCAGATGAGTGTCAGGGTTAGGGTTAGAAGTAGAATGACAGCTGGGGTTAGGACTAGTAATACTTTCATCGTTTAAGTTAGGCTAAGGATTAGGGTTAGCACTAGGGTTAGCATTTGGTTTAGGGTTTGGCTTAGGATAAGGGATAGGATTAGAGCTTGGGTTAGGGCTTGGGTTTGGGTTAGGGTTAGGGCTATTGTTAGGGTTAAGATTAGGTTTTAAGCTAGGGTTAGGACTAGAAGTAGGGGTAGGATTTGTGTTATGGTTAGGGCTAGGGTTATGACAACGACTAATGTACAAACTAGGGTTACAATTGAGGCTAGTTTTAGGGTTACGGTTAAGGCTAGGACTAGTGTTAGGGTTAATTTAAGTTAGGGTGATGATTAGAGCTAGGGTTAGTGTTCGGGTCAGCCTCAGGTTCAGAGTAATTTTTTAGAGATAGGGTTAGGGCTAGGTGTAAGTTTTGGGTTTGATTTAGATTAAGGGTTTGGGTTAAGGATATGGCTTGGTTTTGTTTTATGGCTAAGGCCAGGGCTAGGGCAAGGTTTATGATTAGCACTATGGTTAGGTGTAGTGTTAGTGTTTGGTTTGGCTTATGATTACAGTTCAACTTAGAGTTAGGTTTAGATCTAGAGTTAGCATAGGGCTAAGGATAGAACTAGGGCTAGGGCTAAGGCATGAGTTATAGTCTTAGGGCTAGGGTGAGGGTTAGTATAGGATTAAATTAGAGCTAGGATTAGCACTAGGCTTAGTGTTAGTATTAGGCCTAGTGTTAGGGCAGGAGTTAGGGTTAGGATTAGGGTTATTACAGTTAGGGTTATTCTTAGCATTCAGTTTAAGTTGAGGACAGTGTTTAGAGTTAGGTTGATTGTTTGGATATGAGTCAGGGGGTCAGTGTTGGTTTTAAAGTTAGTGTTAGAACTCGAATTAGGGCTAGGGATAGGTCTAGGTTTAGTGTTAGGGTTTGGTTGAAGTTAATGTTTAGGGTTAGGGCTACTGCTTGGTTTTGGTTTAGTCCTAGAGTTAGGTTTAGGAATAGTGTAAGTGATAAGCTTAGGCTTAGTGTTAGGGTTATATTTGGAGTTAGAGTTATATCTAGGGTTAGGGCTGGGACTAAGGATAGCACAAGGGTTAGGGCTAGGGATAGGGTTATGGTAAGGGATAGGGTTAGAACTAGGGATAGGTATAGGCCGAGAATTAGAGTCTTACGGCTAGGGGTAGTGGTAGTGTTAGGGTTGGAGATAGGGTTAAATTAGTGCTAGGATTAGAGCTAGTTTTATTGTTTGGCTTAAGCCTAGAGTTAGGGTTAGGGTTAGGTTTAATTTTAGGGTAAGAGATGGCATTATAGCTAGGTATAGAGGAAGGGTGAGGGTACAATTTGTGTTAGGGGTAGGGTTAGGGTTAGGGTTATGATTAAAGCTAGTTTTAGTGCTAGGATGAGGGCTAGGGTTTGTTTTAGGTTTAGGACTAGGATTAGGTCTAGGGCTAATTTCAGGCCCAGAATTATGGTTAAAGATAGTTTTACAGTTAGGGTTATGGCTATGTCTAGGGTAATGGTTAGGTGTAGGGTTATGTTCAAGTATAGAGCTAGGGGTTTTATTAGAGTCAAGGTCAGGATTAGGGTTTGGGATAGGTTAAGGTTTAAATTTAGGGCTTGAATTAGTGTTAGTGTTAGGGTTAAGATAATGATAGTTTTAGGTTTAGGTTAGGTTTTGTTCAGGGTAATAGACTGGGTTAAGATTAGGGTTCACGCCTAGGGTTAGTAACAGGGTTATGGTTTTGGTTATGGGAATGGATAGAGTTAGAGATTGGTTTAGGGTTAGGTTTATGGTTACAAATAGGGCTAGTGTTAAAGCTAGGATTAGGGCTAGGTTTGGGGTTAAGTTAATGATACGGTTAGGGTTAGGGCTAATGTAAGTATTAAGGTGATGTTTAGGGCTTGGTTTAGGGTTTTAGGGCTAGAGTTAGTATTAGGGTTAGTTTTAGGGTTAAGGTGATATTTAGAGCTAGTACTGTTAGGGTCAGTATCAGGTTCAGGGTTAGTTTAAGTGTTCTGCTTACAATTCATATTAGGTCTAGGCATAGGGCTAGGTTTAATGTTAGCCTTTGGTTTAGGTTATGGGTTAGGGTTATAGCTATAGCTAGGTTTTGTTTTAGGGCTAGGGCTAGGGTTAGGGCTAGTTTTAAGATTAGTGTTATGGTTTGGGCTAGTGTTAGGTTTTGGCTTAGTCTTCAGATTAGGGCTCAATTTAGAGTTAGGTTTTGTCTAAGGTTAGTGCTAGGGCAAAGGATAGGGCAAGGTTTAGGGCTAGGATTAGGGTTATGGTAAGGGATATGGTTAGAACGAGAGAAAGGTCTAATATGAGAGTTGGAGTTAGTCTTAGGACGAGTATTAGGGATAGGAATAAATTAGGGCTAAGATTACGGCTAGGATTAGTGTCAGAGTTAGGCCTAGAGTTTGGGTTAGGATTGTAATTAAGGCTATGTTTAGGGCTAGAATAAGGACTAGGGCTTGTGTTAGGGTTAGGGCTAGAATTATGGCTAGGGCTAATGTCAGGTCTAGGGTTACAGTTAAGGATAATTTTAGGGAAATGTTTATGGCTAGGTCTATTGTAAGGGTTAGGTATAGGATAAGAATCAGGTTTAGAGCTAGGGTAATTATTAGGGCCAGTGTCAGTGTTAGGGCTTGTTTTAGGTTTGAGTTTAGGGTTAAAACTCAAATTAGAGCTAGGGTTAGGGTTAGGGTAAAGATAGGTTAGGTTTAGGGTAATTGATAGTTTTGGAGATAGTGATAGGGTTAGGGTTAGTCTTAGGGTTAGCATTAGGATAAGGGTTATGTTTAGGGTAATATATACAGTTATAGCTAAGCTTAGGGCTAGGGTTATGGTTAGGTTTAGGTCGTGGGTTAGGGTTAGGTTGAGGGTTAAGATTAAGGCTAGGTTTATGGCTCAGATGAGAGTTTGTGTTAGGGCTAGGGCTAGGATTAAGGCTCAGGCTAATATCAGGTCTAGCACTATAGTTAAGGGTAGCTGTAGGGTTTGGTATGTATAGGTCTACTATAAGGGTTAGGTTTAGGGTAAAGATCAGGTTTAGAACTAGGTGTATTATTATGGTCAGGGTCAGAATTAAGGATTGGTTTTGGTTAAGGTTTATTGTTAAGGCTCAATTTATCATTAGATTTAGAGTAATGGATATGGTTAGGGTTAGGGTTCAAGTTAGGTTTAGGATTTTGAATAGCCTTAGGGATAGATATACAGTTTGGTTTAGTCCTATTGTTAGCATTTGTGTTAGGCTTCAGTTTAGGGTAAAAGATAGGATTACAGCTAGGATTAGGGCTACATTTATGGTTAGGATTAGGGCTAGTGTTAGGATTAGGGTTAGGGTTAGGCCTAGGGTTAAAGTTAGGTTTAGGGTAAGTGTTATGGTTGGAGCCAGATTTAGGCTAGGGCGAGGGTTAGGGTTAGAGCAGGTCTAGAGTAAATGTTAGGTTTAGGGCTACCTTTAGCATTAGGGTTAGGGTTAGAGTTATGGTAATGGAAATAGTTAGAGCTAGGGTTTGGGCAATGCTTACAGTTAAATTAGGGTTAAATTTAGGGTTAGGGATCAGGCTATGTTAATGTTTAGGGTTAGGATTAGGGCTCAGTTTAGAGGTAGTGTTAGGGTTAGAGTTACTTTATTCAAATTTCTTGAATACAATCCAGGATTCACCTTTAACTAACATTACTCTGTTTCCCCGGCTGGGCATTTTGGTTTAACGTTTTTTTTTTGTCCAGAACAGTTAATATTTTCATTTTACTTCATTTTGACCTATATGAGTAAATGTAAATGGACCTGGAAATCAAACAGGGTTTATGCTTGCTGCTTGAAACTGCACACACACACTCAATTCTTTGTGGGGACACTCTGATATGTTCCTTGTGAGTGTAGGCCTAAGCTGAAGCATGGAAAAACAACGTCATCCGAGAGCCCTTTAGGAGAAAGCAGGGGATATGCATGCACTGATATTCCTCCCATAATTATTTTATCAGATTTGTTTGATACTGAGTAGGATTCATTATTTAGCTTGCCCCACAAAGCTCTGTAAGTGTGGGACTTCTAGGATCAATGGTTCTCTAATCAGATTTGGGTTAATATTAGGTTTAGAGTTATGGCTAGTGCTAGGGTTAGAGGTAATGTTAGAGTGAGAGTTAGTTTTGTTCAAATTTCTTTGATACTGGGCAGGATTCATCTTTTATCTGGCCTTAGTATGCTCCCAAGGTATGTTCTTCTCAATTCAATGGTTTACTATCATGAACACATTGTATGTTAAGGTTTCACTTCATTTTGACACCTATGGGTAAATGGAAATGGATGTGGAAATCAAACAGGCAGCTCTTCCCCTAAACATAACCCTACACATAACCATAAAATTTCCGTATTCCTAGGCCTAAGCCTATCAACAATCCTAGACATATTCCTAGCCCTAAGTTAGCCTTAACCCTAACCCAAACTCTTGCCCTAAGACTAACTCAAGCTCTTGCCATAGCCCTATTCCTAGTTCTAATCCTATCCTTTACCATAACCCAAACACTAACCCTTTTCTTAGCTCTAACACTAGCCATAGCCCTAACCCTTGAATTAAACATAACTCTAAATCTACTCCTAAGCCTAAACTCACCCTATGAGTAGCAATAACACTCATGCTAATCATAAAACTACCCTTAACTTTAGCTTTTGTCCAAAAACAAAACTGAACCATAGGACTAATACTAAGCATTAACCTAAACCAAATCCTAACCCTACATCAAGCCCTAAGCCTACCCCTAATTTGAGTCCTATCCCTATTCTGACTCTGACCCTAACACTAACCCTAGTTAAAAATATCACCCTAATCTGAAACATAATTCTAAAACTAGACTCAATTTTACATGTAACCCTAAAACTAGCACTAATCATAACTTTAGTTCTTACATTTGCCGTATCCAAAATGAGCTCTAACATAACCCAAAACCTAGCTTTAATCCAAGACCCAACACTAGTTTTAAACCTAACTTGAACCCCAAACCTAGCCCCAACCCTTACTCTAAACCTAACCCTAAATTTAATCCTTGCACTAAACCTAAACCTAACCCTACCCCTAGCCCTGACTCTAACCATAAATCTAGCCCTAACCCTAGCTCTAACCCTTTCCATTACTCTAACCCTAACCTTAAACCTAATGCTAATTCTTGGCCTGACCCTATCATAACCCCAAAACCTATCCTATCCATTATCCTAAACTTAACCTGAACCTAACCCTAAAAATATCATTACCCTAACTGTAACCTTAAACCTAATGCTAACTCAAGCCCTAAACCTAACACTAAACCTAACCCTAACCATAACCATGTTTCTGAAACTAACCCTAATCCTAACACTAAGCCTAAAAGTAACCCTAAACCTAACCTGAATGCTAAACCTACCACTAACACTAAACCTAACCCTAATACTAACACAAACACTAACCCTATCCCTAAGCCTAACCTAAACATAACACTAACCCTAACACTAACCCTAAACCTACCCTAACCCTAACACTATTGTTAAGCCTAACCCTACCCCTAACTGTAACCCTAACACAAACCATAACCCTAACAATAATCCTAACACTAACCCTAACCCTAACCCTAAAACTAATCATAAACCTAATCCTAAACCTAACTCTAACCCCAACACTAACCCTAAACCTAACCCTAATCCAAACCTAAGATATCCCTAACACTAACCCTAACACTTACCATAACACAAAACCTAATACTAATACTAATCCAAACCGTATCCTACCCATAAACCTAACCTAACACTTACCATAACCCTAACCTTAACCCTAAACCTAACCCTAAACCTATCTTTAACAATAACACTAACCCTAACCATAACCCTAACCATAACACTGACCCTAAACCTAACCCTAACCCTAACACAAAAATTAACACTAACCTTGACCCAAACACTAAGACTAATCCTAACATTAACCATAAACCTAACCCTAATGCTAACCCTAACACTAACCCTAACCCTAACCCAACCCTAACACTAACCCTATGTTGAGGCCCACAGCCGAGTTGGGAAGACGCATGGCATTTTTGCTAGAAGTAGTGGTTGAGAGGTGACGCCAGCGAGCCACTTAGATGATGACTTTTGAGTTCTCGCAGAGTTCCCATTGAGTTCTGGTTGAGCTCTCGCGGGGATTCCTGAAGAGTTCGCATTGGTTGGGGAAGTGCCAGAGGAGGGATTTCCGGTTGGTGATTCCTGGAGGAGCTTTGTGGCATTCGGGAGAGTACCTTGGGATACTGTGTGGAGTGTGCTGGTGGAGTTCAGAAATAAAGTTTGTTCCTGCTTCAGTGGCTCGTGATTTGTGCCTAGCCAGACTGCGGCATTTGGTGGCCCATACAGGGAACGAACCCATGACCTAGGCATTATCACAAACCCTAACGGTAAACTTAACCCTAACACTAACCCTAACCTGAAACTTAACCCTAATGCTAACCCTAACCATAATCCCTACCCTAACCCAACCTTAACCCTAACACAAACCCTAACTCTAACCATAACACTAAACCTAATCATAACTCTAAATCTAACCCTAAAACTAAAACTAAACCTAAGAGAAACCCTAACCAAAACATAATTTTAAACTTAACCTAACCCTATCCCTAAACACAAACTAACCCTAACCCTAACCTTAACAGCAACCATAACGCTAACCCTAACCATAACACTAACACTAACCCTAACTCCAAACCTAAACCTATACCTGACCCTAAATGTAAACGTAACCCTAACCCTAACATTATCAATAACCCTAACACAAACCATAACCCTAATCCTAAACTTAAATTTAAAACTAACAGTAACCCTAACCATAATCCTAACACTTTCTCTAAACCTAACCCTAAACCTAACTCTAACTCTAATCCTAATTCTATCTGTAACCCTAACTGTAACCCTAAACCTAACCCTAAAACAAACCCTAACCTTAAACCTGAACCTAACTATTAAACTAACCCTAACCCTTACCATAACCCTAACCCTAACACTTACCCTAACACTAAGCCTAACCCTAACCCTAAACCTAACACTAAACCTAACCCTAAACCTTACCATAACCCTAAACCTTACATTAACCTGAACATTAAACCTAACCCTAACCCAAACTGTAACACTAATGCTAACACCAAACCTTAACCTAGTCAGAAACCTAATCCTAACAATAATCCTAAGCATAAAACTAACACTAAAACTAACCTTAACACTAACCCTAATGCTAACTGTAACACTTAGCATTAACCTAACCCTAACGCTAACCCTAACATTAACCCTATCCTTAACCATAACCCTGAACATAACAATAACCATAACTCTAACCCTAATGCTAAACATAACAATAACACTAACCCTAACCCTAACACTAACCCTAACGCTAACCTGAAAACAAACACAAACACTTACACTAACCCTAATCATAACACTAATCCTACCCCTAAACCTAACCTAACACTAAATATAACCTTAACCCTAACACAAAATGTAACAATAACCCTAACACTAACCCTAACCCTAAGCCTAACCAAATCCTAATTGCAACCCTAACTGTAACTCTAACTCTAAAAATAAAACAAACCCTAAGTCTTTCCCTAAACCTAAACCTAACACAAACACTAAACCTTAATGTAAAACTAATCCTAACTCTAACCCTAACCCTAACACAAACCCTAAACCAAACCCTAACCCTAACACTAAAACTAACACTAAAACTAAACCTAAAGTAAACCCTAAAACTAACCCTAAATCTAACCTTAATGCTAACCCTATCATTAACCTTAAACCTAACCACAATGCTAAATCTAATTCTAACTGTAATCCCAACCCTAACCACAACCCTGACACAAACCCTAAAACTAACCATACCAGTAAACAGAACCCTAACCTTAACTCTATCCCTAAACCTAATATTAACACTAACCCAAACCCTAACACAAACACTAACCCTAACCCTAACTCTAAATATAAAACTAACTGTAAACCTAACACTAACCATAATTTTAACCATAAACCTAAACCTAACCTAACCCTAACACAAAACCTAACCCTAAAGCTAAACCTAAACCTAACCCTAACCTTAACACAAAACCTAACCCTAAACCTAAACCTAACACTAACCATAACCCTTATCCTAACCCTAACACTAACCTTATTCCTAAAATTAACACTAACCCTAACTACAAACCTAAGTTTAACACTAACCCTAAGCCTAATCCCAACCCTAAACAAAAGCCTACCTCTACCCTAATACTAACCCTAACACGAACCCTAACCCTAACATGAACCCTAACCCTAAACCTAACACTAACCCTAACGCTAACCCTACCCTAACACTAACTATTACACCAATCCTATCACTAATTCTAACCCTAACCCTAACACCAAACCCTACCTTAACACGAAATGTAACCCTAAATCTAAACCTAACCATAACCCTAATACTAAACCTAAACCTAACACTAACCCTAAATCAAACCCTAATCCAATTCATACACCTAAATATTACCCTAATGCTAACCCTATAAAAACAAACTTAACCGTAAACCTAACCCTACCACAAACCCTAACCCTAACAATAACACTATACCTAACACTAACCGAAACTTAACTCAAATCCTAACTCTAAAACTAACACTAAACCTAAGCCTAACCCCAACACTAAATCTAACACTAACACTAACCCTAATCCTTAGCCTAACACTAACCCTAACACTAACACTAAACCTAAATGTAACCCTAAACCTAACCATAACACTAACTCTAACCTTAACCCTAACACTAACTCTAAACCTATCCCTAACCATAACACTATCCTTAACACTAACCCTTACCCTAAACCAAACACTAACAATAAAAGTAAATCTGAACCTAAACCTAACAATCATGCTAACCCTAACACTAACCCTAAAACTAAACTTAACCCTTACCCTAACCCTAACAAAAACCCTATAATTATACCTAACCCTAATACTAACACTAAACCTAACCCTCACCCTAACCCTAAATCTAACACTAAGCCTAACCCTAACTCTAACCTAACCCTGACACTAAACCTAACACTAAGTGTAATGCAAACATGAACACTAACACTAACCCTAACACTAACCTTAATCCAACCTCTAAACCTAACCTTACACTTACCTTAAACCTAACTTTAACAAAAACCCTAAGCCTAACCCTAACACTAACCCTAACTCTAACTCAAACCATAACATTAACCCTAACCCTAACCAAGAACCTCACCATAAATCTAACTCTAATGCAAAATTTAACACTAACCCTAATCCTTACCTTAACCCTAAACCTAATCCTAGTCCTTATCTGAAATATAACCTAACCCTAAAATTAACCCTAACACTAACACTAAACATAACTTTAACCATAACCCTATCCCAAACCCTAAAATTAAACCTAAACCTAACACTAACAATAACCCTAAACCTTAGCCTAACCCTAACGCTAACCCTAACACTAACACTAAACCTAACCTTAATGCTAACCCTAACACTAACTTTAACCATAACACAAACCTTACATTAACCCTAACCCTAACCAAAACCTAACACTAACCCTAACTGTATCCTTAACCCTAACACTAAACCTAATCCTAAAACTAACCGAAACCCTAACTCTAACACAAACACTAACCCTAACCCTAATACTAACATGCCACAGTCTGGCTGGGCACAATCAGGAGCCACTTGTCAAAAGAAACTAACTTTATTTTTAGAACCACACACGCCAAACAAAACAGCCTCTCAGGAAAAACCCTCAGAGCCTCAACTGCCACCACCGGATTTCCACAAGCCTCTCTCTCCCACACACAAGCTTCTCTCCACCTCCCACAATCCTCCTGCTCTTGAGGCCGATTGGCTGGGTCACGTGGGCGGAGCCAAAAAAGTCCCCCAATGAGCAGCTCCGTGGTCTGAAAGGGCAGGGAAACAGCCCAATGAGCATCACCGCAGAGGAGCCAATCAGCTAGATGTTGCTGGGGCCGAGGAGCCAATCAGCTAGATGTTGCTGGGGCCGCTGTGAGCCAATCATCAGCTGGCAGCTGGAAGTTTGCTGGCAGCTGGAAGTTTGCTGGGGCCCCTTCGGCTGTGGCTCTCAACACTAACACTAACCTTAACTCTAACCAAATGACTAATACTAACCATTACACTAACCCTGACACTATCCCTAACACTAAAACAAAATCTAATCATAACCCTAACCCTAAAAAATAACACTAACCTAATCCTAAACCTAACACTAACCCTAACCCTAACACTAAACTTAACTACAATGATAACCCTAACACTAACACTAACCCTAACCAAATCCTAACACTAACTCTAAGCCTAAACCTAACACTAACTCTAACCCTATTGCTAACCCTAACACTAACCCTAAACTTAACTACAATGCTAACCCTAACCATAACTCTAACCCTTACCAAATCCTAACACTAAACCTAACCCTAACCCAGACCAAAAACGAACCCTAAACCTAACCCAGTTTCTAATGCTAATCCTAATGTTAATCCTAATCGTAAACCTAACCCTAACCCTACACTAAAACATAACCCTAACCATAATGCTGAACCTAACCCTGACACTAATGCTAACCGTAACTTTAACATTAACCCAAATCCTACCACAAACACATACCTTAACCCTAAAACTAAACCTAACCCTAATCTTAACACTAACGCTATGCCTAATCCTAACCATAACCATAACGCTATTCCTGAACCTAACACAAAACCTAAAACTAATGATAACACAAACCCTTACCCTAACCCTAACACTAACACTAACCCTTACACTAACACTAACAAAAATCCTAATGCTAACAATAACCCTAACCCTAACCTAACACTAACCCTAACCTAAACCTTACCTTAACCGTAAACCTAACATTAACTCTAAACTAACCTTAACCCTAAATCTAAAGACAACACTAACAATAACCCTAATGCAAAACCTAACCCTGAATTTAACCCTAACACAAATCTTAATCCTAACCCTAAACCAAACCTAACCCTAACCATAAACCTAACCTGAATCCTAACCATAACCATAAACCTAACACTAAACCTAAACTTCACCCTAACACAAACCCTAAAACTAACTGTAACACTAACCCTAACCGTAACACTAACTCAATCCATAAACATAACCCTAACCCTAACACTTAACTTAATCTTAACCCTAACCATAACATGAACCCTAATTCTAATACTAACCCTAACACTCAACCATATCCCAAACAATAACACTAACCTGAACACTAATCCTAACCCTAACCTAACACTAAACCTAATGCCAACTCTAACCCTATCACTAACACTAACCCAACCCGAACACTAACACGAACCCTAAACCTAATGCTAACCTAAAAGTCACATAAACCCTAAACTTAAAAATAAATGTAAACTTAACACTAATGCTAACCCTAATCCTTACCCTAACAATAACCATATCCATAACCCTAACCCTAACACTAACCCTAAACCTAACCCTAACCCTAACTGTAACACTAACCCTAACCCTAAGACTAATACTAACCCTAAACCTATCCCTAAACCTACCACTATTCATAAACCTAACACTGTTTTACAAGCACTAAAACTTAACCTAACCATGAACCTAACCCTAAACCCAACCCTAACACTCACCTTAACCCTAACCATAACATGAACCCTAGGCCTTATTCTAACATTAACCCAAACCCTATTTCTAACCCTAACACTAATCATAAACCTAACCCTTACCATAACTCTAACTGTAACCACAATGCTAACAATAACCCTAACTCTAACCCTTACCCTAACACTAAAACTAACTCTATACCTAAACTTAACACTAATCTGAAATGTAACCTTGACCCTAATACTAACCCTACCTTAAAACAAACCCTAACACTAAGCCTAAAACTTACACTAACCTAACCCTAAACCTAACCCAAACCTTAAAACTAATTCTAACTTAAACCTAAACCTAACCCTAAGCCAAAACTTTACCCTAACCCTTTCGCTAACTCAAGACCTAACCCTAACCCTATCACTAACCTTAACAATAAACACAACCCTAACACTAACCCTAAAATTTATCCTAACTCTAACCCTAATGCTAATATTAAAACTAAATCTAACCCTAACCCTACCACTAACTCTAACACTAACACTAACCCTAACCCTATACTTAACTGTAACCCTAACCCTAACTCTAAGCCTAATACCAACCCTAACACACACCATAACCCTAAGCCTAACCCAAACCTAACACTAAGATTACTGAATTCTAACCGCAACCCTAACACTAATCCTTAAACTAAAGCTAAAACTAACCCTAACCCTAACACAAATTTTAACCCTAAACCTAATTTTAACCATAACACTAACCGAAACCCTAACCCTAACCCTAACATTAACCCTAAACCTATCCCTAAACCAACACTATACCTAACACTAACTGTAAGCCTAACACTAACTCTAACCCTAACACTATACCTAACCGTATCCATATCGCTAAAAATAACAGTAGCAGGAACCCTAACCCTAATCCTAAAACTAACCCAAAACCTAACACTATTACTAATACTAATCCTAACCCTAACTCTAACCCTAACACTAACCCTAAACCTAATCCCAACCCTAACCCTAACATAACCCTAGCCTTTACACTAACACAAAACCCAATCAGAAACCTAACCCTAACCCTATCACTTACCTAACCATGACCCTAAACCTACAATAACCATAACCCTAAGACTAAACCTAAACCTAAAAATAAACCTAACTCAAACACTAATCCTAAACCTAACACTAACCCTGTCTCTAATCCAAATCCTAACCCTAAACCTAACACTAACTGCAAACCTAACCCTAACCCTAACACTAAACCTAACCCTAACCCTAACACTAACACTAACCCTAACTTGCAAACGAACCCTAACCCTAACCCTAACACTAACTGTAACTCTACTCCTAACCCTAAAACTAACACAAACCCTAACCACAACCATAATCCTTACCATAAAATAATCCTAACTCTAACCTAACCCTAACCCTAGCCCTAACCCTAGCCCTAATACTAACCATTACACTATCATTAACCCTAAGCCAATCCTAACCCTAAACATAACACTAACGCTAATCCTAATCCTAAACCTAACGCTAACCCTAAATGCCACACTAAGCCTAACCTGAACCATAACACTAACCCAAACCCTAACGATAACACTAACCTAACCCTAATTTGAACTGAAATCCTAACCCTAAACCTGTCCCTAACACAAACCTTAACCCTAACCCTAACACTAACCCTAAATCTAATCCTAAGTCTAACACTAAACCTAACCCAAACACTAACACTAACACTAACCTTAATGCTAACACTTTCTCTAATCGTAAACCTAACCCTAATCCTAACTGTAACACTAAACCTAACGCTAACTCTAACCCTAACACTAACCCTAACTCTAAACCTATCTTTAACATTGCCACTATCCCTAACCCTAACACTAACCCTAACCTTAATGCTAACATTAACTCTAACCTATTCCTAACACAAACTCTAACCCTAATCCTAAAGTTTTCCCTAATCCTATCCTGAACCCTAACACAAAACCTGTCCCTAACACTAACCCTAACCATAACACAAACCCTCCCGCTAACCATAACCATAACTCTAAACTAACCCTAAACCTAAACCTAACCTAAACCTTACCATAACCATAACCCTAACCTAACCCTAAACCTAAACTTAACCTAAACCTTACCCTAACCGTAACCATGACACTAAACCAGAAAATAATGTTAAACTAAATCTAATAATATTACTAACAATAAACTTTACCCTAAACCTAACCCTAAATCTAACCCTAACAGAAACCTTAACCCTAACACTTACCCAAACCTAAATGTATCCCAACACTAACCCTAATCGGAATCCTAATCATAACCATAACCCTAACCCTAAACGTAACCCTCATCCTAAGAGAAACACTAACACTAACCCTAACACTAACCCTAATCCTAAACCTTACCCTAACCTTAACCATAACCTTAACACTAACCCTAAACATAACCCTAACACTAACACTAACTCTATCCCTAACCATAATCCTAAACTTAATACTTACCCTAACACTAACATTAACCCTATCCCTAACACTAACACTACTGCTAAATCTAATCCTAACCATAACCTGAACACTAACCCTAACCCAAAACCTTACCCTATTACTAACACTAACCCTAAACATAAGACTAACAATAACCCTAAACCTATCCCTAACCCTAAACTATCCATAACCCTAAGCCTAACACTAACCCAAACAAAAAAACTAACCCAACCCTAAACTTAACTCTAACCCTAACCCGAACATGAACCCTAACCGTAACACGAACCCTAAAGGTAACCCTAGCACTAAACCTAATTCTAACCCTAACCCTAACACTAACCCTAACTCTAACACTAACACTAATATTAACCCTAACCCTAACTTAACCCAAACAGCAATCTGAACTGTAACCCTTACCCTAACACAAACCCTAACACTAAGCCTAAGACTAACCCTAATCTAACTCTAACACTAAATCTAACACTGAACATAACCCAAACCCTAAAACTAAACCTAATCTTAAACCAACACCTAAACCTAACCCTAAATCTTACCCTAACCCTAACCCTAAATAGAGCACTAATGATAACCCTAACCTTAACATTAACCCTAACCGTAACACTAAACCTAAACCTAACCCCAACCCTAACACTAATCCTAACCCTAAACCTATGCCTAAACTTAACACTAACCCTAAACCTAACACTATCCCTAACCCTAACACAAACCCAACCCTAATCCTAACCCTAAACCTAACCCTAATATGACCCCAAAACCTTATCGTACCACTCAACCTAACCCAAACCTAAATTCTCACCTTAACCCAACAATAACTTTAACCTTAACCCTTACAATTACCGTATTACTAACACTAACTACAACCCTAAACCTAAACCTAAACATAGCCCTTACCTAATCCTAACCCTTACACAAACCTAAACAAAATCGTAACCCTAACACTAACACTAACCCTAACCCTAAACCTAACACTAACCCGAAACCTAAGCCTAACCGGAAGCATAAACCTAACCCTAACCCGAACACTAATACTAACCATAAACCTCACCCTATCCCTAACCCTAATCCTAACACTAAATCTAAACCTAACACTAACCCTAACAAAAATAAATCCTAAACCTAAATCTAACCCTAACCCTAAACTAAACACTAACCCTAAACATATCCCTAACATGAACAATAAACCTAACCTTAACGGTAACTTTAACACAAACACTAACCATAACCCTAAACCTAACCCTAATCTTAATCCCAACCATAACCATAAACATAACCTTAAACCTAACCCTCATCCTAACACAAACCCTACCATAAGCATAACAATAACCCTACTCCTAACACTGCATTAATCCATAACTGTAACTTTAAACCTAACACTTACCCTAACACTAACCCTCACCCTAAACCTAACCCTAACCCTAAACCTAAACTTAAACCTAACCCTAATATTAATCCTAACACTAACCTTAATCCTATTTCTAACACTAACACTAAATCTGACACTTATCGTAACCCAAACCCAAACACTGACCCTAAACGGAACCCTAATCCTATCACTAAAACTAACCTTAAACATAACCCTAAACCTATCACTAATTTTAACCCTAACCCTAGTACTAACATAACTCTAACCCTAACCCTAACCTAAAAGTAACACAAAACGTAACCCTAAAACTAAACGCTAACCTAACACTAACCCTAAACCTAAAACTATTCCTAACCTTAAAACTATCCCTAAACCTAACACTAACACTAACCCTAACACTAACCCTAACCTAAACGTAAACATAACCTTAACACAAACCCTAAACCTAGCCCCACAAACAACCCTAAACCTGAGCCAAATTCTAACCCTAACCCTAACGCTAACCCTAAAAATTACCCTAATATTAATCCAAACACCAACCTTAAACCTAACCCAAAATGTAACCCTTACCATAACCCTTACACAAACCCTAACCTCAATCTTAACCCTAAAACTAACTCTAATCCTAACCCTAACTTTAACCCTAACACTAACCCTAACCCTAAATCTAACACTAACCCTAAGCCTAAGCCTAACCCTTACCCTCAACCTAACCCCAATACGAATACTAACACTAACCCTAAACCTCACCCTATCCCTAACCCTATCCCTGAAACTAACACTAAACCTAACAGTAACCCTAACCCAAAAATTGAACTTAATCCTAACCCTAACAGTAACACTAACACTAAATTTAAACCTAAACCTAACACTAACCCTAAACATATGCCTAACATGAACCCTAACCCTAATATTAACCATATTGCTAACACAAACCCTAATCCTAACCCTAAACCTAACACTAACCATAAAATTAACCCTAACCCTATCACTAAACCTAAACCTAATTCTAACCCTAACACTAAACCTAACCCTAAACCTAACACTAACACTAACCCTAACACTGACCCTAACCCTAACACTTTCACTAAAAATAAACCTAACCCTAACCCCTAGCCATAACAATAAACCTAACCCTAACCCTAACACTAACCCTAACCTTAAACCTATCCCTAACATTGAGACTATCGGTAACCCTAATCTTACCCTATCCCTAACACTAACCCTAACACTAATCTTAACCCTAACCTATCCTAAACCGAAATCTAAACCTAAACTGAATTCTAACCATAACCTTAAACCTAAACATAACCCTAACAGTAACCCTAACACAATACCCAATCCTACACCAAACACTAACCGTACACCTAATCCTGTCCCTAACACTAACCATGATTTTACACTAACACTAATTCTAACCATAATCCTAAACCTAACACTAAAACTTAACCTAACCCTAACCCTAACCCTAACCTAACTTTAACCCTAACCCTACCACTAATGCTAACCCTAAACCTAATGGTAACACAAAATGTAACTCTTTCCATAACCCCAACCTTAACCTAAACCTAACCCTAACCATAAACATAACCTAACAATAAACCTAACCATAAACCTAACCCTAAACCTAACCCTAACCCTAGAACTAATTCTAAAGTAACTCTAACCATAACACTAACTCTAACACTAATCTTAGCCTATCCTAACTCTAACACTAACCCTAAACCTAACACTAACACTATAACAAATTCTAACACTAACCCTAACCCCAAACATAACCCTATCATTAACCCTAAACCCAACACTAAATCTAACACTAACCCTAACCCTAACTCTAAAATGAACCCTAATTCTAAAACTAAACCTAACTGTAACACTAACCCTAAAACTAAACATAATCCTAACCCTAACAGTAACCCTAAGGCTAACCCTAAACTTAAACCTAACAATAACCCTAACCCTAACCCTCACCCTAACCAAAACCCTAACCCCAAAAGTAACACTAACTCTTACCCTAAATCTAACACTAATACTAAACCTAAATATAAACCTAAACCGAACACTAATTTTAAACCTAATCCTAACCCTAACCCTAACCCTAACCTCACCCTAACCCTGAACCTAAACATAACACTAACCTTAACCCTACCCTAAACCTAACCCTATCAATAACCCTAACTCTAACACTAAATGTAACACTAACCCTAAACCTAAACCTAACTCTATCATGAACCCTAATCCTAAATCTAAACCTAACCATTACACTAAACCTAACACTAAACCTAACCCAAACCCTAACACTAAACTTAACCGTAACCCTAACACTAAGCCTAAGGCTAACACTAACTTTAAACCTAACACTAACCCTCACCCTAAACCTAACCCTAAACCAAACACTAATCTTACCCTAAACATAACACTAACTCTAAACCTAACTATAACCCTAACCCAAAAACTAATGTTAAACCTAACCCAAACTCTAAAACTAACCCTAACTTAATCCTAACCATAAATCTAAACCTAACAATAACCCTTACCCTAACTCTAACATAAACCCAAACCATAAGTTAACCCTAACCTATCCCTGACCCTAACCCTAATCTAAACCTAATCCTAACACTAAACTAAACCCTAATATTAAACGTAACCTTAACCTTAACCATAAACCTAAAAATAACCCTAACACAAATTTTAACCCTCCCTCTAACACTAACCCTAAGCCTAACTCTAACACTAACCTAAACCTAACCCAAACAAAACCCTACTCCAAACCATAACCCTAACCCTAATGTAACCCTAATACGAACACACCTTACCTTAAACCTAATTATAAATCTAAAAATAACCCTAACAATAACCATAACCATAACTCTAACATGAACCATAAACCTAACCATACCACTAAGCCTAACTCTCACCGAAAGACTATTCCTAAACCTAAAACTAACTCTAAAACTAACCCTATTCCTAATCCTAACAGAAATTTTAACCCTAACCCCAGTTTAATCCTAACACTATCCCTAACCCTAATTTAACCCTAACCCTAACACTAACCCTAATCCTACTCCTAATAATAACACTAACCCTAACACTAAACATAACTCTCACCCTAGCCCTAAGCCTAAACCTAACATTAATCCTAATCCTAATACTAACACTAAGCCTAAACCTAATTATAACCCAACTCAAACACTAAAGCTTATGCTAATTCTAAACCTAACACTAACATTAACACAAACCCTAACCCTAAACAAACCCTAACCCTAAACCTAACACAAATCCTAACCCTAACACTAACACTGATCTTATCACTAACCCAAACCCTAACCTACCCTAATCTACCCTAATTCTAACCCTAATCCTAACCGTAAACCTAACCCTAAACCTAACCCTAACCATAACCCTAAAATAATCCTAACCCTAATGGTACAACTAACCCTAACCCTAACGCTAATTTTACAGTAACACTGATTCAATCTATAACCCTAAACCTAACCTTAAACCTTCACCTAACCTTATGCCTAAACCTAATCCTAGCACTAAATTAACCCTAACCCTAACACTAAACCTAACCATAACCCTCACTGTAACACATACCCTAACTATAACCAAAACCCTAACCTTAACCTAAATTTAACATAAACCTAACCTAACACTAACCCTAACCCTAAACCTAACCCTATCACTAACCCTAACATTAAAACTATCTCTACCCCAAACCTAACCCTAACTGTAACACTACCCTAACTATAACTCTAACCCTAACACTAACACCAATCCTTATCCTAACACTAATACTAAACCTAACCATATCCCTATCATGTACCCTAACCCTAACCATAACACTAACCCTAACCCTAACCTCAACCCTAAGCCTATCATTAACCCTAACCCTAACACTATACCTTACACTAACATGAACTCTAACCCTAACTCTAACACGAACGTTAATCCTAAACCTAACACTAACTATAAACTTAACCTTAACACTAAACCTAACCCTTACCCTAACCCTAACCCTAAAACTAATCCTAAGTCTAACCCCCAATTTAACCCTAAAACTAACAATAACCCTCACCCTAACCCTAACCCTAAACCAAACACTAACCCTAACACTAACACTAACACTAAACCTACAACTAAGTGTAACCCTAACCCAAACAATAATGGTAAACCTAAGCCTAACCCTAAAACAACCTCTAACCCTATTCCTATCCCTAAAGCTAAACCTAACAGTAACACTAACTCTAACCCTAACATGAACCGTAACCGTAACCCTAATCCTAACCTAACCCTAAACCTAACCTTAACTCTAACACTAATCCTAACTTTAACACTAACCCTTAACCAAAAACTAACCCTAATCTTAACCCTAAAATAAACCTAACCCTAACACTAAACCTAACACTAACCCTAATTCTACCCGTAACCCTAAAACTAACCCTAAACCTAAACCTAACCCAAACTCTAACACTAATCATAACTGTAACGCTAACCCTAACCCTAACCTTAAAACAAAATCTGACTGTAATCATAACTCTAACAAAAACCTTAACCCTAACACTAACCCTTATTTAACCCTAACCATAAACCCAACCCTAACACTAACACTAACACTAACCTAACTGTAAACATAAAATTAACTCTAACATTAACCCTAATCCTATCCCTTACCCGAATCCCAACACTAATCCTAACCCTACTCTAAAACTAACCTAACCCTAATGCTAATTCTAACCATAACCCTAACCCTAAACATAATCCTAACTGTAAACCTAACACAAATCTTAACCCTAATCCTAACACTAAACCTAAACCTAATCCTAACTCTAACACTAACACTAACACTAACCCTAACCCTAACACTAACACTAACCCTAAAATTAACAATAACCATAACACTAAACCTAACCCTAACCCAACCCTAACCTAACACTAACCCATACAATAATCCTTACCCTACTTCTAACTAAACCTAATGTAACCCTAATCCTAACCCTAACCCTAAAACAATCCCTAACCCAAAACGTAACCCTAATCTTATCATAACACTAACCCTAACTTTTAACTAACACTAACACACTAAAACTAACCCTAACCCTAAAACTAACACTAACCCTAAATGTAACATAACCCTAAATATAACAGTAACACAAACACTAACCATAACACTAACTTTAATCATAACCCTAACCCTAAACCTAAACCTAGCCCTAACACCTAACCATAACACTAACTCTAACCCTAACACAAACCTAAAACTAACCCTAACACTAACACTAACCTTAACTGCAACCCTAATAATTAACTATAACCCTATAATTAACTCTAACCCTAATCCTAACTGAAACCTAAACCTAACCCTAAACCTAAAACAAGCCCTAACACTAAAACTAACCCTAATCCTCACACTAACTATAACCCCCAAAATAACCCTATCACTAACCCTAAACCTAAGCCTAACCCTAAATCTAACACTAACCCTATCCCTGACTCTTACTTTACCCTTACCCCACCCTAACGCTATATCTGACTCTAAAAACTAAGCCTAAATGAACCCTAAACCTAATCCTAAACCTAAAATAAGCCCTAACACTAAACGTAACTCTAATCCTCACACTAACCATAACCCCCAAAATAACCCTATCACTAACCCTAACCCTAATCCTAACCCTAAACCTAACAATAACTCTATTTATGACCCTTACTTTAACCCTAACCATAACACTAACCATAACCCTTACCCTAACACTATACCTAAAGTACCCATAACCCTAAAACTAACCCTAACCCAACCCTATGCCTCACTCTAACCCTCTTTCTAATCATAACCAAAGCCCTAATTTTAACTCTAACCCTAACAGAAAACTTAAACCTAACCCTCACCCTAACACAAACGATAATTCTTACCCTAAAACTAACCATAACACTAACCCTAACCCAAACCCGAACACAATTCTAAAACTAAACCTAACCCTAACCAGAACCCTAACCCTAACCCTAACCCCAAAACTAAACTTAACCATAAACATAACCCTAACCCTAATACTATCCCTAACACTAATCTAACCCTTACTGTAACACTAACCTTAAACATAGTTCTAAACCTAAAACTAAAAGTAACCCTAATCCAATTCCTAACAATTACACTATCCCTAACCATAACCCTAATATTAACACTAACACTGAACCTAACCCTAAACCTAACCCTACACTTTACCGTCACCCTTACCCTTACTAGAACACAATCCTTAACCCTAACCATAACACTAATCCTAAACCTTACCCTAACACTAACCCTAACCTACAAGTAATCATAAAACTAACCCTAAACCCACCCCTAAGCTACACTCTAATGATAATCCTAACCATAACCATAACCCTTAACCTACAACAAACCTTATCCCTCACATGAACACTAATCCTAACACTAACCCTAACCCTAAACCTAACTCTAAAACTAATCCTAAACCTAATTCAAACCCTAACCATAACCCTAGAACTAAACCAAACATAACCCTAATCCTAATTCTAAAATGAACCCTAACCATAACCCTAACTGTAACACTAAATTTAACCCTAACCTTAGCCCTAACCCTAACACTCACTCTAACCCTAACACTAACACTAAAGCTAACACTAAACCTAATACTAACCCTAAAACTAATCCTGAAACTAATCCTAATCCTAACCCTTACACTAAACATAAACCTAATCCTAAACCTAACACTAAATATAACACTAACCCTAACCCTAATCCTAACCCTAACCCTAACTCTAACCCTAACCCTGAACCTAAACCTAACAAAAACCCTAATCCTAAACCTTACCCTAACAGAAACCATATCCCTCACACAAACTAAATCCTACCACTAAATGTAACCCTAACCTGAACTCTAAATCTAACCCTAACACTAACTGTAACCCTAAAACTAACCCTAATCATAACCCTAACTGTAAGCCTAAAATGAATCCTAAAACTAACCCTAACCCTTATTATAACACTAACACTAACCCTAACCGTAGACCTAAACCTAAACCTATCACTAACCCTAACATTGTCCCTAAACCTAACCATAACACTAACACCAAAGCTAACCATAAACCTAACCATAACCCTAACACTAACCCAATCCCTAACATCAACATGACCCCTAAGTTTAACCCTAACACTAACCCTAACTCTCACCCTTACACTAACCCTAACCCTAACCCTAACCCCAACCCTCATTCTAAAACTAACCCTAACCATAACGCTAACCCTAACCATAACCCCAGCACTAACCCTAAAACTAACCCTAACCTATCCCTAAGCCTAACACTATCCCTAACCCTAACCCTAACATTAACCCTAACCTTTACAAACCCCTAAACCTAAAGCTCAACCTAACACTCACCCTAACCCTAACACTTTCACGAACCGTAATACTAACACTAACCCTAAACCTCAACATAAGTGTAACCCTAACTCTAACACTTACTCTAACCCTAACGCTAATACTAAGCCTCAACCTAACTCTAACACGAACCCAAACACTAATCCTAAATCTAACTCTAATTCTAACTGTAATACTAAGTTTAAACATAAACCTACAACTAACCCTAACTGAAAGTCTAACATGAAGCCTAAACCTAACACTAACCATAACCTAACACTAACCCTAACCTTACCGTAACCCTAATCCTTGCCTAACCCTAATCCTAACACTAACACTAACTTTAACTCTAAACCTAATACAAATCCTCAACCCAACCATAGCTGTATAAGTAACACAAACCATAACCCTAAGCCTAAACCTAACACTAACACTAAAACTAACCCTTACTCTAACTGTAACACTAATATTACCCCTAACCATAAACCTAACCATAACACTGACCCTAACCCTAATCCTGACCCTAAATCTAACCCTAACGCTAACCCAAAACCTAACTCTAACACAAACCCTAACCCTAAACCTAACACTAACCCTAACACTAAACCTAAACTTAAACCTAACCCTAACTCTAAAACTAACCCTAACCCTAATCTGAACCCTAACCCTAACCCAACCCTATCACAAACACTAACCCTAAACCTAATGATAACCCGAACACTAAGTCTAAGCCCAAGCCTAACCCTAACCCTAAATGTAACCCTCATGTTAACTGTAACCCTAATCCTAACCAAAACCCTAACCCTAACGCAATCACAAACACTAACTGTAATCCTAAACCGTAACCCTAACACTAATCCTAATCCTAACCTTAACCCAAATAATAACCTAACCCTAACCCTAACACTAACACTAACCCTAACCATAAACCTTACACTAACCCTAACCTGAATACTAACCCTAACACTATCCCTAACCATAACTATAACCCTATCCCTAACCTTAATGTAAACTTAAACCTAACCCTAACCCTAACACAAACCTTAACCTAACCCTAAACATAAACCTGTCCTAACCCTAACACTAACACAAAAACTAACACTAACACTAACCATGACCCTGACCATAACCCTAACCCTAACACTCACCTAATCCTAACGCCAAACTTATCAGTAAAACTAACTAACCCTTAATCTAACTATAACCCAAAACCAAACACTAACCTTAACCCTAACTCTAACTCTAACACTAACCCTAACCCTAGCACTACCTCTAACCATATCTCTTACCCTAAGCCAAATCCTCATTCTAATGCAACCCTAGTCCTAACTATAATTCTTAGCCTTCCCCAAACCCTACCTCTATTACTAGTACTGAACATAGCCCTCATTCTAGCTCTAATCCAAACCATAACTGTGACCCTTATTCTGACCCTAACACTAACCCTAGACCTAAATCTGACCCTAACCCTAAATCAAACCCTAACACTACCTCTACCTGTAAACCCATACCTAAATCTAACAGTAAAAGTAGCACTAGACAAACCTAATTTTAAATAGAGTCATAAATCTAGCCCTAGCTCTAAAGAAAAACCTAGCACTAAGCCTTAACCTAACGTAAATACTAAACCTCTCACTAGACCAAACGTTAGTCCTAATGGTGGCTCTAAACCTAAAACTAACCCTAACCCCACAATGACCCTTAATCTAATAGAAATCCTAGCTCTAAACTTTATCCTAAACCATAACCTAACCCTAAAACTAGACTTATCCATAACCCTTACCCTAAACCTACCCATAACCATATCCCTTGCTATTACATTACCCAAGCCCTAACATTAGCCATAAACATCACACAAAACGTAGCCCTTATCCTAGTGTTAAACCTAGCCCCAATCATAACCCTAACCATAACTTGAGACCTAACCCTAATGCTAACCCTTGCCCTAGCCCTAACCCTAGCTCAAACTCTAATCCTTAGCCTAAAGATAAACCTAACCCTAAACTTATCACTAGCCTTGACTCAAAACCTAACACTCGCCCTAGCCCTATCCCTACTTCAAATGCCTACACTTACCCTAACCCTAACCCTAACATTAACCCTAGGCCTAACCCTAAACCTAACCCTAATCCTAACCTTAATCCTAGCCCTAATATTAGCTTTAACCCTATCCATTACCCTAAAGAAATGTCTAACCCAAATGCTAACCCTAGGCCTAACGATAACCCTATCGTTAACACTAACTATATCCATTACTCTAAACCTAACCCGAACCATAAATCTAATTCTATCCATTACCCTAACCTTCTCCTGAACCCACAAGTAATTCAACCATTAATCCTAAATCTTAACCTAAACCAAATCCTACCCGGACCCTGACCCTAATAAAACACCTAGCTCTAAACTTGACACTTACCCTACACCTAAACCTTACAATTGACATAGCCATAACCTAACACTAAAACTAATACTAACCATAAACCTAGACTTGAAATTAACCCTAGCCCTAATCCTAGCCATAGCCCTAACACAATCCCTCAGCCTAGCCCTAAACCTAGTCTTAATTCTAACCCAAACCCTAACCTTTGTCCTAACCCTAATTTTAACTATTTCCCTAGCCCTAAAGCTAGCTATAACCCTATCCTTTCCCCTAAACCTAATCCTAACCCTAACACTAACCCTATCACTAGGCCTAACCCTAAACTAACCATAGCGCTAATCCTAGCCCTAATTTAGCCCTAACTCTAAACCTATCCCTAACCTTAGGCCAAAGACTAACTCGAACTCTGAACCTAGCTCTATTTCTAGTTCTAACCCTATCTGTTACCATAACCCTAACACTAGCCCTAAAGTAGACCTAACCTTAGCCATAGCCCTAAACCTAGAACTAACCATAACAATAAATCTAAGCCTAAACTTCACCCTACCATTAGCCCTAACACTATTGCTAATCATAAAACTAGCCCTAACCCTAGGTTTATTTCTAAAACAAATCTGAGCCATGGCCCTATCCCTAACCCTACCTAACCTTAAACCTAGACCTGACATTAGCCCTATCCCTAGCCCTAATCCTAGTTCTAAACCCAGCCTTAATCCTTACCCTGATCTGAAACTCAGCCCTATCCCTAATTTTATCCCTTATCCTAGCACTAAACATAGCTGTAACATTATACCTTACCATAACACTAAAGCTAACCTTAACCCTAGCACTAAACCTAGGCCTAAACCTAACACTAACCCTAGCACTAATCCTAGCCCTAATTTAGGCCTAATACTAAACCTAACCCTATCCCTATCCCTAAGCCTAACCCTAATCTAGCCCTAGCCCTAAACCTAGTTCTAAAATTATCCCTTTCCATAACCCAAAACCTAGCCCTATCCCTAGCCGAACCTTAGCCGTAACCTTTGCTCTGCCCCTAAAACTGGATCAATTTAAGCCTAAATCTCACCCTAACACTAGCCCTAACAGCAATGCTAATTGGAAAAATAGCCCTAAGCCTAACCTAGCCCTAAAACAAAACCGAGCCATAAATCTAACCCTAACCCTTAACCTAAACCAAACACTAACCCTAAACCTAGCCCTAAACCTCTCCATAATTTGAGTGCTAAACCTAACCCTAGAAGTAACCCTGACCTTGATTCGGATCCTAACAGTAACCCTAGCTCTAAACATTGCCTTAATGCTAAACCAAGAAGTATCCCTTATCAGAAACCAAGTTCTTTCATTATTCGTAGGCCTAATGCTAACGCATATCCTAGTGCTATTCCAAGCCCTAAAACTAGGTTTAACTCTAAGACTAATCCTAACCCTAACCCTATCCCTAACCTTACCCCTAATCCTAAACCTATGTATAATTCTATCCCTTACCCTAAGCCAAAACCTCACCCTGATGCTACACTAGTCCTAACACTAATCCTTAGCCTATCCCAAACACTAACTATATTACTAGTCCTAACCCTAGGCCTCATTCTAGCTCTAGCCCTAACCCAAACCCTGATGCTTATTCTGACCCAAACACTAACCCTAGATCTAAACCTGACACTAACCCTAAACCAGACCCTAACTCTACCCATACTGGTAAACCTATACTTAAACCTAACAGTAACACTCGCACTAGACCAAACCTAACCATGAATAGAGTCATAAGTCTAGCCCTAGCCCTAAACAAAAACCTTGAACTAGCCCTAACAATAACCCTTAACCTAACACAAAGACTAATCTTATCACTAAACAAAACACTATTCCTAATCCTGCCCCTATCCCTAACCCAAACACTGACACTTACTCTAACACAAACCCTAGCTCTAAACCTTATACTCACTCCAAACCTAACCCTAACACTAGACTTATCCCTAAATCTAACCCTAAAACTAGCCATAACCATAACCCGAGCTCTTACATAACCATAACCCTAATGCTAGCCATGAACATCACACAAACCTAGCCCTTATCTAGCACTAAACCTAGCCCTAATTGTAACCCTAACCATAACCCTAGACCTAAGCCTAACCCTAACCCTTGACCTAGTCCTAAACCTAGCTCGAACTCTAACCCTTTCCCAAATCATAACACTAACCCTACCTAACCCTAGCCCTGAATCTAATTCTAAACCTCATCCTAGACCTAACCCTAGCTCAAACCCTAATACTTACCCTAAACCTAACCCTGACACTAACCCTAGGCCTAACCCTAAACCTAGCCATAAACTTAACCTTAAACCTAGCCCTAACATTAGCTCTAACCCTATTCATTACATAAAAATAAGCTTAAACCAAATGCTAACCCTAGGCCTAACGCTAATCCTATCACTAAAAATAACCATATAGATTACTCTAAACCTAACCTGAATCCTAAACCTAACCCTATCCATTACCCAAATCCTAAACTGAAACCTAATGCTAATACAAGACTTAACCCTAAACCATAACCTAAACCAAACCATACCCAGACACTGACCCTAATAAAACACCTAGCTTTAAACCTGACATTTACCCTAAACCTAATCCTTACACTAGAACTAGCCATCATCTAACCATAAAACTGCCACTTACTTTGAACCTAGACCTGACATTAGCCCTAGCCCTAACACATACCCTCATCCTGGCACTAAACCTAGCCTTAATCCTAACCAGAACTCTAACTCTAGCCCTAAATCAAATTCTAACCCTAACCCTAGTTCTAAACCTAGCTATAACCCAATCCCTTCCCCTAAATCTAACCCTAACTTAACACGAACACTAACCTAACCCCAGGCCTAAACCTAACACTAACCCTAGAACTAATTCTACCCTAATTTAGTCCTAACCCTAAACCTACCCCTAACCCTAGCTTAAAGAATAACTCTAATTGCACCCCAGTCCTATTTCTAGTTCTAACCCTATCCGTTACTGTAAACCTAACAGTAGGCTTAACCTTAATTCTATTGCAGGAAATATCCCTAAACCTAGATCTAACCACAACAATAAATCTAAGACTAAACCTCATCCTACCTCTAGCCCTGACACTATCACTAATCCTAAAACTAGCCCTAACCCTATCCCTAGCTCTAAAACAAAACTGAGCCATAACCCAAACCTAACCCTAGCCTAATGATAATGCTAGAGCTGACATTAGCCTTATCCCTAATTCTTACCCTAACCCTAACACAAAACCATCCATACACCTTTGACTTAGCTAAAAACGTAGCTGTAACATCATACCTAACCCTAAACCTAGCACTAAAACTAACCCTAACACTAACCCTAGCACTAATCCTAGCTATAATTTAGCCCTAACCCTAATTCTAACTCTCGGCATATCCCTAAACCAAGCTATAACCCCATACCTTTCCCTAAACTGAACCCTATCCCTAACACTAACACTAACCCTAGCACTAATCCTAGCCCTAATTTAGCCCTAACCTTAAACCTTCCCCTAACCCTAACTCTAAGACTAACTCTAACTCTTACCCTAGCCCTATTTTTAATTCTAACCCTATCTGTTATCATAACCGTAACACTAGCCCTAACATAAGCCCTAACCATAGCCCTAGCCCTAAACCTAAATCTAACCTTAACAATTAATATAAGATTTAACTTCACCTTTCTACTAGCTCTAACACTATTGCTAATCTCAAAACTATCCATAACCCTAGCCCTAGCTGCAAAACAAAACTGAGCCATAGCCCCAACCCTTACCCTAACCTAAACGTAACCTTAGATCTGACATTAGCCCTATCCCTAATTCTTACCCTAACACTACACAAATCTTAACCCTACACCTAGCCTTAACCCTCGCCCTGATTTGAGTCCTATCCCTAATCCTAAAAGTAACACTGATCCTGACTCTGACCCTAACACTAACCCTATCTCTAATCATCCCCCTAAACCTAAACCTAATATAAACAATAGACCTAGTCCTAATGCTAACACTAATACTAGCCTTAATCATAACCCTAGTTCTTACATTAGCCGTAGTCCTACACTAGGCCTAACTTAACCCAAAACCTAGCCCTAATCTGAGCCCTAACTCTAGATTTAATCATAGCCCTAACCCTATCCCTAGCCCTAACACTTAACCTAAACCTAACCCTAAACCTAAACCTTGTCCTAACCCAAAACCTAAATTGAACCATAGCCCTATTCCTACCCATAACACTAGCCCTTAACCTAGATATAATTTTATCCATTACCCTAACCATAACCCTAACCAAATTCTAACCCTATGACTAACACTAACCATAGCCATAACCTAACCATAACCTTGGTCCTAACTGTAGTTCTAATCCTACCCATTACCCGAACCATATCTTTAACCAAATTCTATCCCTAGGCCTAACTCTAACCCTATGCCTTACTCTAACCCTCTCCATTATACTAAATTTAACCTGAAACTGAAACCTAACCATATCCATTACCTTAACCCTGATGCTAATTTTAGTCCTAACCCTAAACTTTAACCTAAACCATACCCTAACTCTGACTCTGTCCCTAATAAATACCCTTAGCTGTAAATCTGACCCTAATGCTTAATGTAACCCTTACAATAGACATGGCCATAAACCTAAACCTAAAACTATCCCTAACCATAACCCTAGAACTGAAATTAGCCCTAGACCTAAACCTAGCCCTAACCCTAACACAAACTCTACCCCCAATCCCAGTCCTAAACCTAGCCTTAATTCTTATCCTAAACTTAACCAGAGCCCTAACCCTAATTTTATCCCATGCCCTAGCCCAAAATGTAGTTTTAACATCATACCTTACCCTAAACCTAACGCTAACCCTAACCCTAACCCTAGCCCTAACTCTAGGCTGAAACCTAACACTAACCCTAGGGCTAATCCTAGCACTAATTTAAACCTAATCCTAAACCTAATCCTATCCCTTGCCCTAAGACTAACTCTAAATCTTGCCCTAGCCCTATACCTAGCCCCAACCCTAACTGTAACAATCACCCTAGCTCTAAACCTGGTTGTAAACCCTAACCTTAAGCCCAAAGCTCAACCTAACACTGGCCCCAAACCTAATGTTAATTTGAAAACTAGCCCTGACCCTACCCTAGCCCTAAAAGAAAACTGAGGCATAATCCTATCCCTAACCCTTAACCTAAATCAAAACTAACCTTACACCTATCCTGAAACATAGCCCTATTTAGGATTAGGTTTGGTCTAGTGCTAGTGTTACTATTAGGTTTAAGTATAGGTGTACCGGGATGGGAAGTATTAGGTTTCAATTTAGTATTAGGGTTAAGTTTAGACTTAGGGTTAGTGTTAGGGTCAGAATAAGGGTCAGGGTTAGGTTAGGTTTAGATCTAGAATGAGGGCTAGGATAGGACTAGTAATAGAGTTAGGGTTTAAGGTAGGCTAAGGATTAAGTTTAGGACTAGGGTAGCATTAGAGTGAGGGTTTGGCTTAGGGAAAGAGTTTGGGTTTAAGTTAGGGTTAGGGTTAGGGTTAGGGTTAGGTTTAGGGCTAGGGTTAGGGTTAGGGTTAGAGTTAAAATAGAGTTAGATGTAGGATAAGGGCTAGATTTTGTGTGATGTTAGGATCCCAACGCAAAGATTAAGCCTATCACTGGATCAAACGCTAGTCCTAATTATAGCCCTAACCATAATACTAACACTAACCCAACAATGATCCTTAACCCTAAACAAACTCTATATCTAAACCTTATCCTAACCCAAAACCAAACCCTAACACTAGACATATTCATAACCTGATCCTAAAACTAACATAAACATATTCCTAACTTATATTTCCCATAGCCCTAATGTTAGCCCTAAACCTCACACAAAACCTATCATTTATCCTGCCCTAATCCTAGCCCTAATCGTAACCCTAACCATAACCCTAGACCTAAGCCTAATCCTACCCTCTCCCGAGCCCTAAAACTAGATCAAACTGTAACCCTTACCCTAAACATAGCCCTAACCCTAACCCTAGACCTGACTCTAAACCTAACCCTCGCCCAAGACATAACCCAAGCTCAATTTCTAATACTTAAACTAAAAGTATCCTGGACAATAAGCCTAGGCCTCACCCTAAACCTAACCCTAATCATAACCTTATCCCTAGCCCTAACCTTAGCTCTAACACTATCCATTACCCTAAAAGATGAGCCTAACTCATATGCTAAACCTAGTCATAATACTAACCCAATTGCTAACAATAACCCTAGCCATTACTCTAAATCTAACCTGAACCCTACACCTAATCCTATCCATTACCCTATAGGTAACTCTAACCCTAAAGCCAATTCAATCCTTAACCCTAATACTTAACCTAAACCAAACCCTACCTGGATTCTGAACCTAATACTACACCTAGCTTTAAACCAGACCTTTACCTAAAACTAACCCTTACACTAGACCTAGCCATAACCTAACCCAAAAACTAACACTAACCATAAATCTAGACCTGACATTAGCCCTATCTCTAATCCTAGCCCTAGACCGAATACAAACCCTTATTCTAGAGCTAAATATAGCCTTAATCCTAATCCTAGCCCTAACCCTAATTCTAACCCTTACCCTAGCCCTAAAGCTAGCCATAAACCCATACCTTCCCCTAACCCTAACCCTAACCCTAGCCCTAAATCTAACCCTAATTTATCCTAACCCTAATCCTAACCCTAACCCTAGCACTAAGACTAACTCTAACTCTTGCTCTAGCCCTATTTCTAGTCCAACTCCATCTGTTAATAACCCTAACACTAGCCCTAACCTTAGCCCTAAACATAGCCATAGCCCTAAACCTAGATCTAACCATAACAATAAATCTAAGCTTAAAACTCACAATACCACTAGCGCTAACACTATCACTAATCCTAAAAGTAGCCCTAGGTGTAAAACAGAACTCTAATCATCACCCTAAACCTAAACCTAATCTACACAATAGATTTAGACATAATGTTAAACTTAACACTAGCCCTAATCATAAACCCAGTTCTAACATTAGCCTTAGTCTCAAATACTCCTAACCTAACTAAAAAGCTAGACCTAATCAGAGCCCTAACCCTAGCTTTAACCCTAGCCCTAACCCTAAACCTAGCCCCAACACTTAACATAAACCTAACCATAAACCTAAACCTTGTCCTAACCTGAAATCTAACTCAAACCACAACCCTAATTCTAACCATAATCCTATCCCTATCCCTAGCTCTAGTCTTATCCATTACCCTAACCATAACCCTAACAAAATTCTAACCCTAGGCCTATCCCTAACCATTGCTATAACCCAACCATAATCCTAGTCCTAACTGTAGCTCTAATCCAATCTATTACCCTAAACATAACCCTAACTGAATTCTATCCCTAGACCTAAATTTAACCCTTGTAAACCTATCCCTAACCCTAAACCTGTTTATTACTCTAAATCTAACATTACCCTAACCCTAACATTAACCCTAATGCTAATTTGAGCCCTAAGCCTAATCCTTAACCTAACAAATACCTTAACCCTGACTCTGACCCTAATAATACCCCTAGGTGTAAACCTGAACCTAAACTTCAACCTAACACTTACAATAGATCTGGCCATAATCCTTACCCTAAAACTATCCCTAACCATAACCCAAGACCTGACATTAGCCCCAGACCTAATCCTAGCCCTAAACATAACACAAATCCTAGCCCTAATCATATCCCTAAACCTAGCCTTAATCCTAACCCTAACATTAATTTTAGCCCTAACCCTAATTTTAGGCTTTGCCCTAGCCCTAAATGTAGCTGTAGCATCATACCTTACACTAACCCTAATACTAACCCTAAACCTAGCCCTAAACCTAGGCCTAAACCTACCACTAACCATAGCTCTAACGTAGCCCTAATTTAGCCCTATCCCTGAACCTAACACTATCCCTAGCCCTAAGACTAACTCTCTCACCCTAGCCCTATCCCTAGTTCTAAACATATTCGTTACCATAACCCAAAACCTATCCCTATCCCTAGCCCCAACCCTAGCCCTAATCTTCATGGTAGCCCTAAAGCTGGATCTAACCCTAACCTTTAGCCTAAAGTTCACTCTAACACTAGACCTAACCCTAATGCTAATTGGAAAATTAGCCCTAACAATACCCTATCCTTAAAACAAAATTGAGCCATAAAATTAACCTTAACTTTTAACCTAAAACAAACCCTAACCCTACACCTAGCCCTAAATGTAGCCCTAATTTGAGTCCTAACCCTAACCCTAGAAGTAACCCTGACCCTTACTCAGACGTTAATAGTACCCTTAGCTCTAAACATTGACCTATCGCTAACCCTAGAACTAGCCCTAATCAGAATTCTAGTGTGTCATTAGCTGTAGCCCTAATGCTAATACAAATCCTAGCCCTATTCCAAGCCCTAAACCTAACCCTAAACCTAACCCTAATTCTACCTCTAAAACTATCCCCTACCCTAGTCCTAACAATTATCCTTAGCCTACATCAAACCCTATCTCTATTACTAGTCCTAACCCTAGCCCTCATTCTAGCTCTAACATTTACTCGAATCCTGACTCTTATTCTTACCCTAACACTAACCCCAGGTCTAAACCTAACACTAACCATAAAGCGAACAGTAACGCTATCCCTAATGGTAAAACTGTACCTAAACCTAACAGTAACACTAGCACTAGACCAAATCTAATTCTAAATAGAGTCATAAATCTAGTCTTAGCCCTAAACAAAAACCTAGCACTCTCCCTAACAATAACTGGTAACTTAACATAAAGACTAACTCTATGCCTAGACCCAACGCTAGACCTAAATATGGCCCTCACCCTAAACTTAACCCTAACCCGAACAATGACAGTTACCCTAAAACAAACCCTAGCTCTAAATCTTATCTTAACCCAATACCTAACTAGAACACTAGAATTATTCATAACCCTAACCCTAAAAGTAGCTATAACCATATCCCTAGCTCTTACATTACCCATAGCCCTAATGCTAGCCATAAACTTGACACAAAACATAGCCCTTACTCTAGTTCTGAACCTAGCCCTTATTGTAACCCTAACCATGAGCCTAGACCTAACCCTAACCCTAACCCTCGCCCTAACCCTAAATCTAGCTCAAACTCTTACCTTAATCTAAACATAACCTTATTCCTAACCTAACTTTAGCCCTGACTCTAACCTTAACCCTCATGCTAGCCCTAATCCTAGCTCAAAAGCTAACACTTAGCCCGAAACTAACCCTGACACTAACCCTAGGCCTAACCCTAACCCTAGTCCTAATTCTAACCTTAACCCTAGCCCTAACCTTAGCTCGAACCCTATCCATTACCCTAAAGATAAGCCTAACCCAAATGCTAACCCTAGGCCTAATGCTAACACTATTACCCCTATTCAGTACTCTAAACCTAACCTGAACCTTAAAACTAACCCTATCAATTACCCTAACATGAACCCTAACCCTATCCCTAATGCTAATTCAAGCCTTAACCTTAAATCTTAACCTAAACCAAACCCTACTCGAACCCTGACCCTAATATTACACCTAGCTTTAAACCTGACCCTTAACCTAAACCTAACCCTTATACTAGACCTAGCCATACCTAACCCTAAAACAAACAATAACTATAAACCCAGACCTGACATTAGCCCCAGCCCTAATCCTAACCCTAACCCGAACATAAACACTAGTCCTCATCTTAGGCCTTTACCTAGCCTTAATCCTAACCCAAACACTAACTCTAGCCCTATCTCTAATTTTAACCCGCACCCTAGACATGAACTTAGGTATAACCCCATACTTTCCCCTAACCCTATCACTGACCGAACCCTAACCCTAACCATATCTCTAGCCCTAACCAATGGCCTAACCCTAACATAACCCTAGCACTAATCCTAGTCCTAATTTAGCCCTAACCCTAACTCTACTCCTAACTTTGGCCTAAGACTAACTCTAAATCTCCCTCTAGACCTATTTCTAGTTTTAACCCTATCCATTACAATAAACCTAACACAAGACCTAACCTTAGCCCTAACCCTAGCCATAGACCCTACCCTAGATCTAACCATAACTCTACATTTTACCCTAACCCTAAGCCTAATCCTCAACCTACCACTAGACCTAACACTATCGCTAATCCTAAAACTAGCCATAACCCTAGCCTTATCCCTTAAATGGAACCGAGCCATTGCCCTAACCCTAAATATTAACCTAAACTAAACCCTAACCCTAAACCTAGCCATAATCTTCTAGCTCTAATTCATGTCCTAGTCCTAATATAAACCCTGACCCTGACTTATATTCTAACACTAACCTTAATTCTAAATATCACACTAACCTTAAAGATAGCGCTAATACAAGATCTAGAACAAATACTAACTCTAATCATAACCTTAGTTCTTATATTAGCCATAGTCCTAACCCTAGCCCTAAACCTAATGGAAAAACTAGCACTTATCTGAGTCCTAACCCTAGATGTAAACCTAAACCTAAATGTAAACCTAGCCCTAATCCTAACCCTTATCCTAGCCCTAAACCTAGCTCTAACTCTATCACTTACCCTAAGCCAAACCCTATCCATAATGCTAAACTTAGTCCTAATCCTAATTTATAGCCTAATCCAAACTCTAACCCTATTACTAGTTCTAGTCCTAGCTCTCATTCTAGCTCTAACCCTAACTCAAATCCTTACCCTAACACAAATCCTCAGTCTAAATCTGACCCTAACCCTGAACCAAACCTTGAAACTAGCCCTACCAGTAAACTTATACATAAACCTGGGCCTAACACTAGCCCTAAGCCTAAGCCTAATCCTAAATATAGCCATAACTCTAGACCTAGACCTAAAATACCCTGAGCCTTAGCCCTAAGATAATCCTTAACTTAAAGCAAACACTAACCCTATCCCTAGACCTAAAGCTAGTCCTAATTCTGGCTTTCACCCTAAACCTAACTCTAACCTGAACACTGACCCTAACACTAACACTAAACCCACCTCTAAACCTGCACCTAACCCAAAACCTAAATCTAACACTAGTCATAGCCATAATCCTAAACTTAAAACTAGCTGTAATCAGAACCCTAGATCTTACATTACACATAGCCTTAATCCTGGGCCTAAACCTAACACAAAACCCAACCCTAATATGAGGCCTAATCCTACAGTAAGCATAACCATAATCCTAAATGTAGACCTAACCCTAACCCTCGCCTTAGACATAACCCTAGCTCAAAGCCTAACCCTTAGCCTTAACATAACCCTAGCCCTATTCATAAACATATACGTAAACCTAGTCCTAATCCTAAACTTAACCCTAGTACTAGTCCTAGCTCTAAACCTAATATTACCCTAACCCTAAACCTAACCTTAATAATAAACCTAGCCATAAACCTAACCCTATCCCTAACCCTAATCATAAACATAACCCTCAACTTAACCCTAAACTTAACCCTTGCCATAAACTTAACCCTAAACCTTATCATAAATCAAAACTAAACATATCCCTGAACCTAAATTTAACCATAACACAAAATTAACCCTAAACCAAATCCTATATCTAATCCACTACATTACTCTAAAACTAACCCTAACCCTTATGAAAACCCTAGCGCTAATCCCAACCCTAACCATAACCATAACCATAACCATAACCTAGATCTAACACTACACCTAACACTCCCCCTATACCTAACTGTAGCTTAAACCCTAACCCTTACCCTAACCCTAACCCTAGCCCTAGCCCTAATCATAACCCTAACTCTAGCCCTAACCCTAATATTAAACCTAGCCCTAATCCTTGCCCTAATATAGCCCTATTCCTATTCCTAACCCTAACCCTAGAATTATCACTAACTATAATTCTAACACAACACCTACCCCTACTTCTAACCCTATCCCTTACCATAAGCCTAACCCAAGCCCTAACCCTAGTCATAATCCTTAGCCCTAGCACTAACCTATCTCTAAAACTAACCCTAACCTGAGGCCTCAGCCTAACCCTGAAATTAGCTCTAACCCTAATGCTATTCCTAAAATTAGCCCTAAACCTAGCCCTAGCCCTAAAACAAAACTGAGCCATACCCGTAACACCAACCCTTACCCTAGACCAAACCCTTACCCTACACCAGCCCTAACCCTAGCCCTAATTTGAAACCTAACCTTAATCCGAAACATAACCATGACCCTCACTCATATCCAAACACTAAACCTAGCTCTAAACATCACCCTAACCATAACCTAATGCTAACACTAGACCTAGCCCTAAACTTAACCCTAAAAGTAACCCTAATTGTAACCCTATTTCTTACAATAGTCATAACCATAACACTAGCCCTAAGCCTAATACAAAACCAGCCCTAATCCAAGCCCTAACACTAGCTTTAACCCTAAACCTAACCCTAATCCTAGTCCTAAGCTTAGCTCTAAACCTATCCCTTACCCTAAGCCAAACCCTCACCCTAATGCTAACCGTATTCTTAGCACTAATCCTTAGCCTAACCAAAACCTAACTCTATAACTAGTCGTAACCCTAGCCTTCATTCTAGATCTAAGCATAACCCAAACCCTAACCCTAACCTTGACCATTATTCTGACCCTAACACTAATCTTAGTTCTAAATCTAAACTTAATCCTAAACCGAACCCTAACACTAGCTCTACTGGTAACCTTATACTTAAACCCAACACTAATACTAGCCCTAGACCTAAAACTAATCCTAAACCTAGCCATGACTATAGCATTAGACCTAAAGACAAACTAGACCTAACCTTAACAATAACCCTTAATCTAACCCAAACTCTAAACCTACCTCTAGACATAACCATAGTCCTAATTCTGGCTTTAACCCTAACCATTACCCTATCCGAACACACTAACTCTAACCCTAGCTCTAAAGACACCTTAACCCTAAACTACACCTAGCCCTAACATTAACCATAAAACAAGTCTTAATCATTACACTAGTTCTTACATTAGCCACAGCCCTAACCTATCACAAAACCTAGCCCTAATCGAAGCCCTACCTCAGCTTCAACCCTAAAGCTAACCCTAACAATAACCCTAACCCTAACTATAACCCTAAGGCTAACGATAGACCTAATCCTAACAATAATCATAGCCCCAACCCTAGCTCTAACCCTATTCATTACCCTAAGATAACTATAATTCTTATGCTAACCCTAGGCGGAACCCTAATCCTAGCACTAGCCTTAAGTCTATCTATTAACCTAAACCTAACCCAACCCTAAACCTATCTGTGTCATTACCCGGTCCCTAAACGTAAGTCTAATTTGAGCTTGAAACCTAAACCTTAACCTAAACCAAACCCTAAACTTTATCCTAACTCTAATAATACCCACAGCTCTAAACCTGACCCTAACAAGAAACCTAAACTTTACAATAGATCGAGCCATAAACCTAACCCTAAAGTATCCCTAACCATACCCTAGACCTGACATTAGCCCTAGTTCTAATCCTAGCCCCAAACCTAATACAAAACTTAGCCAACATCCTAGCAAGAAACCTAACCTTAATCATAAACCTAACCCTAACCTTAACCCTAAACACAAACCCTAGCCCTAACCCTAGGCCTAACCCTAACACTAACCCTATCTTCAATCCAAGCCCTAATTTAGCCCTATCCCTAACCCTAACCCAAGCCCTAAGACTAACTCTAACTCACACTAGCCCTATATATTTTTCTAACCCTATCCCTTACCATCACCGTACACCTAGCCCTAAATGTAGCCCTACCCTAGCCCTATACTTATACTTAGCCCTATCACAAAACCTAGATCTAAACCTAACTCTAAATTTAACCCTAACCCTAAGAATAAACCTAACCATAACTCTACTCTTATCCCTAATCCTTAACCTAAGCATAAATCTCACACTTACACTAGCCCTAACCCTAAGACTAATAAAAAAACTAGCTCTAACTCTATTCCTAGCCCTAAAACAAAACCAAGTCCTAGCCTTAATCTTAACCCTTAACCTAAACCAAACCCTAACCATACACCTAACCCTAATCTATCCCTAATTATAGTATAACCCTACTCTGAAAACTAACCCTGACCCTGACTCGAACCCTAACACTAACCCTGGCTCTAAAAATCATCATCACCATAAAACTAACCTTAACACTATACCTAACCTCACTCTAAACCTATAACTTGCTGTAATCATAAACCTACTTCATACATTAGCGTTAGCCTTAAACCTAGCCATAACCTAACCCAAAACCTAGCCTTAATCTGAGTCCTAAATCTAACTTTAACCCTAAACTTAAACCTAACCCTAGCCCAAACACTAGCCCTAATCCTATACATAACCCTAGCCCTAACCTTAGGGCTAAACCTATCCATTACCCTAATGAAAATCCTAACCCTTATGATAACCCTGGGCCTAACCCTAACCCTATACATCACACTAAACCAAACCTAAATCCTAAACCTAACCATGTCATTACCCTAACCCTAAATCTATCACTAATTCGAGCCCTGCACCTAAACACTAACTTAACCCAAACCCTAATCCTGACCCTGATTCTAAAAATAACCCTAGATCTAACCCTGACCCTAACAAAAACCTAACCATTACACTGGACCAATCCATAAGCCTAACACTAAATCTATCCGTAACTGCAAACCTAGACCTGACATTAGCCATAGCCCTAATACTATCCCTAACCCTAAAACAAATCCTAGTCCTCATTGTAGCCCTAAACATAGCCTTAATCGTAACCCTAACCCTAACCCTAGTTCGAACCCTAATACTAACCCTCACCCTTTCCCTAAGCCTAGCTATAACCACATTCCTTACCCTAAATTAAACCTAACTCTAACCCTAAACCTTGCCTTATCCTTAGCCCTAGAACTAATCCTACATCAAAATCTAACTCTAAATCTAATCCTAATTCAATGACTAAGCCTAATCCTAAAACTAGCCCTAACTTTAGCTCTAACATAACCCTATCCCTAAACCTAACCCTAATTCTAGACCTAAGACTAACTCTCTCATACTAGCTCTATCACTCATTCTAACACTATCCCTTACCATAACCCTAACCCTAGCCCTAACCCTAGCGCTAAGCCTTTCCCTATCCTTATCCCTATCACTAACCTTAGGCAAAATGTAACTCTAAAACTAGCCTTAACCCAAAGCCTAAGCCTAAAACTAACACTAGCCAAAACCATAACAGTAATCCTAAAATGAGCCCTAACGCTAGCCATAGCCCTAAAACTAAATTGAGCCATAGCTCTAATCCTAACGATTAAACTAAACCAAACCCTAACCTTACACCTAGAACTAAACCTATACTTATTTGAGTTGAAAGCCGAACCCTAAAATTAACCCTGAACCTGACTTGACCCTAACACTTCTAGCTCTAAACATCACCCTAACACTAAATATAACACTAACACTAAACCTAGCACTAAAACCCTAAAACTAGCCCTAATTTTAAACCTAGTACTTACATTAGCTGTAACCCTAACCCTAGCCCTAACATAACCCAAAACCTAGCCCAAATCAGAGCCCTAACCCTACCTTTAAAACTAGCCTAACCCTTACACTAGCCCTAATTGTAACCATAACTTTAGTCTCAAACTGATATCTAACTCTATCCATTAACATAACCATAACCCAAACCATAATGATAACCCTAAGCATAAACCTAACCCTATCCCGAATCCTACCACTTCCATTACCCTAAACCTAACCTGAATCCTAAATCTAACCCTATCATTACCCTAACCCTAATCCTAAAACTAATTGAATCCCCAAATTGAAACCTTAACCTATCTCAAACCCTAAACCAGACCATGACCCTAATAATACTCCTACCTCTAAAGCTGACCATAACACAACATCTAACCCTTAGCCTAGACTTAGCCATAAACCTAAACCTAAAATTATCTTTAATCATAATTCTGGAACTGAAATTAGCCCTAGCCCTAATCCTAGACCTAACCCTAAAAACACACCTAGCCCTCATTCTTGCCCTAAACCTAGCTTTAATCATAACCCAATATCTAGCCCTGCAACTAACCCCAATTATAACCCTCACCCTACCTCTAAACCTAGCTATAAGGTCATCCCTTACTCTAAATTTAAACCAAACTTTAACCCCAAAACTTGGCTTAAGCTAAACACGACATCTTTTTTTTTTTTTTTTTAATTTATTTACTTTTTTTTATTGGTTGTTCAAAACATTACACAGCTCATGACATATCATCTTCCATACATTTGATTCAAGTGGGTTATGAACTCCCATTTTTTACCCCAAATACAAGTTGCAGAATCACATCGGTTACACATCCACATTTTTACATAATACCATATTAGTGACTGTTGTATTCTGCCATAATCCTAGCTCTAATTTAGTTCTATTTCTATACCTATACTAACCCTAACCCTAAGACTAACTCTAACTCTTGCCCTAGCCCTAGCCCTAGTTCTATCCCTATCTCCTACCATAATCGTAACACTAGCCTTAAAACTTGCCCTAAAGTTTGTCCCAGCCCTAACCATAACTCTAAATCTAACCTTAAACCTAAGCCTAAGCCTAACACTAACACTAGCCCTAACCCTAATGATAATTGTAAAACTAGCACTTACCCAATCCTAGCAGTAAACCAAAACCAAGCAATAGCCCTAACCCTAAACCTTAACTTAAACCAAACACTAACACTACACTTAGACCTAAACCTAGCCCTAATTCGAGTCCTAAGCCTCACCTTAAAACGAACCCTGACCCTGACTCATATCCTAACACTCACCCTAGATCTAAACACTGCCCTAAACTCAAACCGGATCCTAACATTAAAAATAGCCCTAATTAGAGTCTTAATGCTAACCCTAAAACTAACCCTGACCATGACTCCTATCCCAACAAGAACCATAGCTATAAATATCACCTTAACCTTAAACCTAACCCTAGCACTCAAACTACCCCTAATCCTAACATTAAAACTAACCCTAATGGTAACCCTAGTTCTTACGTTAGCTGTTGCCCTAATCCTAGCCCTAAACCTAACACAAAAACTAGCCCTAAACCTAGCTTTAACACTAACTCTAACACTAACCATAGCCCTAACCCTAGATCTAAATCAATCTCTTACACTAAGTGAAACCCTAAGCCTAAGAGTAACCCTAGACCTATCCCTAGTCTTTAGACTAACCAAAACCCTAACCCTATTAATAGCCCTATCCCTACCTTTGTTTTAGCTCTAACACTGTCCCCAACCAGAACCCTAAACCTAATCCTTATTCTGACCCTAACACTAAACCTAGGTCTAACCCTAACCCCAACCATAACCCACAATTTACCATATTCCTTTTGCTAGACCTAACTCTGAACGTAATTCTCAGCCTAGCCCTAACCATAGCTCAGAACCTAACCCTTACGCTAAACATAAACCTAAACCTAATCCTAGTTCTAACCCTCACCTTAACCATAACACAAGACCTAATTTTAACCATAAACCTAGCCCTAAACTTAACTCTAACTCTATCCATTTCCCTAAACATAACCCTTACCATAATGGTAACCCAAGGCTTAACCCTAACCCTATCGCTTTCCCCAAACCTATCAATTACTCTAACCTACCCTGAACCCTAAACTTAATCCAATTATTACACTAACCCTAACTTGATTGCTAATTCGATCCCCAACCCTAAACTCAAAACTAAACCAAACCCTAACTCAAACTGTGACCCTAATAATTCCCCTAGATATAAACCTGATTCTTACCCTACCTAACCCTTACACCAGACCTAGCCATAAACCTAACCCTAAAACTATTCCTAAACTTAACCCTAGACCTGATATTAACCACAGCCATAATCCAAGCCCTAACACTAATGCAAACCCTATCCCTTCTCCTAGCCCTAAACATAGCCTTAATTTTATCCCTAACTCAAACCCCAGGCCTAAACCTAACACTAACGCTAGTCCTAATCTTACCTCTAATTTAGCCCTATCCCTAACTCTAACCCAAATTCTATCCCAAAGACTAACTCTAACTCTCACCCTAACCCTAACCCTAGTTCCAACCCTATCCCTTATTAGAACCCTAATCCTAGCCCTAACACTTGGTCTAACCCTAGCCCTAATTATGACCCTGGACATAACCCTAGACTAACCCTAACTCTAAATCTAACCTTAAACCTAAGCCTAAACCTAAACATAACAAGAGCCCTAACACTAATGCTAATCCTAAAACTGGCCCTAACACTAACCTTAGCCCTAAAACAAAACAGAGCCATAGCCATAACCCTAACCATTAACCTAAACCAAACCCTAACCCTACACCTAGCCCTAACCATATCCTAATTTTAGTCCTAAACCTAACCCAAAAACTAACCCTGACCCTGACTCTTACCCTAATACTAACCCTGGCTCTAAACATCATCCTTACCGTAAACCTCAACCTAACACTAGACGTGGCCCTAACACTAACCCTATAACTAGCACTAATCATAACCCTATTTCATACATTAGCCATAGCCTTAACCCTAGCCATAACCTAACCCTAAACCTAGCTTTAAACCGAGTAGTAAACCTAGCTTTAACCCTAAACTTAAACCTAACCTTAACCCCAAACTAGCCCTAATCCTATACATAATCCTAACCCTAACCTTAGGTCTAAACTTATCCATTACACTAACAATAACCCTAACTCTTAAGCTAACCCTAGGCCTAATCCTAATCCTATCCATTACAATAAACTAAACCTAAACCCTAAAACTAACCCTGTCATTACCCTAAACCTACACCCTAACCTAACCCAAACCCTAACCCTGAACCTGACCCTGACCCTAAAAATAACCCTAGATATAAACCTGAATCTTACCCTAAACCTAATCCTTACACTGGAACAAGCCATAAACCTAACACTAAATCTAGCCCTAACTATAACCCTAGACCTGACATTAGCCCTAGCCCTAATACTATCCCTAACCCTAACACAAACCCTAAACCTCATCCTAGCCATAAACCTAGCTTTAATCATAACCCTAAACCTAACTAAGCCCTAACCCTAATACTAACCCTTGGCCTAGCCATAAAGCTAGCTAAAACCACATCCCTTACCCTAAACATAACCCTTACTCTAGCCCTAACTCTTTTCATCACAATTGCTCTATCCTTAGCCCTAGCTTTAAACTAGATGGAAACCTAACAACAAATCTAACCCTAACTCAATGCCTAAACCTAAAACTAGCCCTAACCCTGATGCTATTTCTAAAACTAGCTCTAACCCTAGCCCTAACACAAACCCTAGCTGTAATTTGGCCCTATTCCTAACCCTAAACCTAGCCCTAAGTATAACTCTAACTCTCACACTGGCCCTATCACTCATTTAATCCTATCCCTTCCCATAAACCTAAACCTATCCCAAATCCTAGTCCTAACCCTAGCCCTATCCTTAGCCCTAGCACTAACCTTAGATAAAAAACCTAACTCTAAATTCGACCCTAAACAGAAGCCTAAGCCTAATTCTAACACTAGCCCTAACCCTAACACTAATCCTAAAAATTTCACTAACCCTAACCCTAGCCCTAAATCCAAACTGAGCCAAAGCTTTAACCATAAACCTTAACATAAATCAAGCCCTAACCTTACACCTAGCCCTAAACCCAGCCTTAATTCGAGTTTTAAGCCAAACCCTAAAACTAACCCTGACCCTTACTCTGACCATAACACTAACCAGAGGTCTAAACGTCACCCTAAACAAAAACCTAAAACTAACAGTAAACCTAGCCCTAAAACACTAAAATTAGCAGTAATCATAACCCTAGTATTTACTTTAGCCTTAATCCTAACCCTAACAGTAACTTAACCCCCAACCTAGCCCTAATCATAACCATAAACCTAGCCCTAAACTGATTTCTAACTCTATCCATTACCATAACCATAGCCCTAACAATAATGCTAATTCAAGCCCTAACTTTAAACATTAACCTATCCCGAACCCTAACCCAGAACTTGAGCCTAATAATACCCCTAGCTCTAAACCTGATGCTAAACCTAAACCTAACCCTTACACTAGACGTACCCATAATCCTAATCCTAAAACTAACTTTAACAATAATTTTGGACCTGAAATTAGCCCTAGCACTAATCCTAGCACTAACCCTTAAAAAAAATCCCTAGCCCTCATCCTAGTCTTAAACCTAGGCTTAATCATAACCCTAACCCTAACTACAACCCTAAACCTAATTATAACCCTTACCCTATCTCTAAACCTAGCTATAGAGCCATCCATTACCACAAAATTTGCCCTAACACTAAACCTAAACTCTAAACGCTAACTCTAAACTCTAACCCTAACCCTAACCCAAACTCTAACCCTAACCATAGGCTTAAACTAAACACTAAACCTAGCCATAATCCTAGCCCCAATTTAGCCCTATCTCTAACCCTAACCATAGCCCTAAGACTAAGTCTCGCCCTAGCCCTATCCCTAGTTCTAACTCTATCCCTTACCATAACCCTAAACCTAGCCATAACCCTTTCCCTATCTTTAGTTCTAGCCCTAACCCTAGGTCTAACCCTAATTCCAAATTTAACCCTAACACTAAGCCTAAGCCTAACACTAAAACTAGCCCTAAACACAAACCTTAACTTAAACCAAACCCTAAGACTACTACTAGACCTAACCCTAGCCCTAGTTCGAGTCCCAAACCTAACTTTAAAACCAACCCTGATGCTGACTCATATCCTAACACTCACCCTAGCTCTAAACACTGCCCTCACCTTAAACTGAACCCTAATAGTAACACTAGACCTAATTCAAGTTCTAACTGTAACACTAAAACTAAGCCAGACCCTGACTCCTATTCTAACATGAACCCTAGCTAAAAATATCACCCTAACCTTAAACCTAACCCTAACACTAAACCTAACCCATAGCCTAACACTAAAACTAACCCTAATGGTAACCCTAGTTCTTACATCAGCCATTGCCCTAACACTAGCCCTAACTCTAACACAAAACATAGGCCTAATCCAAGCCCTAAAGCTAGCTTTAACCCTAACTCTAACCATAACCATAGCCCTAACCCTAGCTCTAAACCAATCACATACTTAAGCAAAACCTTAAACCTAATGGTAACCATAGACCTATCCCTAATCCTTAGGCTAACTAAAACACTAACCTTATTAATAGTCCTTACCCTTGCCCTCATTCTAGATCTAACCCTATCCAAAACACTAACACTAACCCTGACCCTTTTACTGGCCTTACCATTAATCCTAGATCTAATCCTAACCATAATGCTAACCCAAAACCTACTGTAATCCTATCCCTAGACCTAATCCTCAACCTAACCATAGCTCAGAACCTAACACTTACACTAAACATAAGCTTAACCAAAACCTAATTCTAACCCTCACCCTAACCCTAAATCAAGACCTAATTCTAATCATAACCCTAGCCTTAAACTTAAGTCTAACTGTATCATTAACCTAAACATAACCCTTACCCTAATGCTAACCCTAGGCATAACCCTAAATGTATCACTATCCCCAAACTTATCAATTACCCTAAACCTTCCCTGAACCCTAGAGGTAATCCAATCATTACCCTAACAATAACTCTAATGATAATTTGAACCCTAACCCTAAACTCAAACCTAAACCAAACCCTAACACTGACATTGACCCTAATAATTCCCCTAGCTCTAAACCTGACTCTTACCCTATACCTAACACTTACACTAGACCTAGCCACAAAAGTAACCCTAAAACTATCCCTAAGCATAACCCTAGACCTGATATTAGCCCTAGCCATGATACTAGCCCTAACCCTAACACAAACCCTAGTGTTTATCCTAGCCCTAAACCTATCCTTAATTATAACCCTAACTATAACCCTAGGCCTAACCCTAACACTAACCCTAGCCCTAATCTTAGATCTAATTTAGCCCTATCCTTAACTTTAACCCTAATGGTAGCCCAAAGACTAATTTTAACTCTCACCTTAGACCTAACCCTACTTCTAACCCTATACTTTATTGGAATCCTAATCCTAGCCCAAAGCATAGGTCTAACACTAGCCCTATTCGTAGCCATAGCAGCAACCCTAGATCTAACCCTAACTCTAAATCTAACCCTAACCCTTAGCCTAAACCTAATCCTAACACTAGCCCTAACCCTAAGGCTAATCCTAAAACTACCACTGACTCAAGCCCTAAAACAAAACCAAGCCATAGACCTAACTCTAAACCTTAATCAAAATTAAGCCCTAACCCTACACTTAGTCATAAATCTAGCCATAATTCGAGTTTTAAGCCAAACCCTAAAACTAACCCTGACCCTGACTCTGAACATAACACTAACCCTAGCTCTAAACATCACATTAACCCTATACCTAAAATTAACCATAGACCTAGCCCTAACCCTAACCTTAAAATTAGCCCTAATCACAACCCAGGTACTTACATTAGCCACTAACCTAAACCTGGCCTTAACTTAACCCATAACCTAGCCTTATTCTGAGCACTATCCCTAGATTTACCCATAACCCTAACCCTATCACTAATCGTAACTATAACCCTAGCTCTAACCGTAGATTTAACCCTAACCCTAACCCTTAGCCTAACCCTATCAATAATCATAACAATAAACCTAGCCATACCCCTATCTCTAACCCTACCCATTACCCTAACCATAACCCAAACCCTAATGCTAAACCTGGGCCTAAACCTAACCATATCCCTAATCCTAACCCTATCCCTTACCCTAACCCTAACCTGAAACCTAAACCTAACACTATCTTTACCCTAATCCTAACTCTAATGCTAATTCGAGCCCTAATACTAAGCATTAACCTATCCGAAACACTAATCGTGACCCTGACCCTAAGAGTACCCTAAGCTCTAAACCTGAACTTTACCCTAAACCTAAACCTTACACTAGGTGTAGCCATAAAGCTAAACCTAAAACTATTTTTAACCATAACACTAGACCTGAAATTAGCCCTAGCCACAATCCTAGCCCTAAACCTAGGCTTAATCCTAGCCTGAACCATAACCCGAGCCCTAACCCTAATTCTATTCCTCACCCTAGCCCTAAACCTATCTATAACCTCATCCTGTAGCCCAAAACTAACCATAACCCTAAACCTAACCCTAACCCTCACCCTAAACCTAGGCCTAACACAAAGCCTAGTGCTAATCCAACCTTTATTTAAACCTATTCTAACTCTAAACCTAGCCATAAGACTAACTCTAACTCTTGCCCTAGCCCTAGCCCTAGTTCTATCCTTAGCCTTAATTGCAATCCTAGATCTAAGCCTAAGACTAAATCTAAACCTAACTCTAAATTTAACTGTAACAATAAGCCTAAACCAAACCCTAACACTATCCCGAATAATAACGCTAATCCTAAAACGTGCCCTAGCCATAAACCAAAACCAAGCCATAGCCCTAATCTTAACCCTTAACCTAAATCATACCCTAACCCTACAACTAACCCTAAAACTAAATCTAAAGCTAACCCTTACCCTGACACTGATCCTAACACTAATTCTAGCTCTAAAAATCACCCTAACCTAAAATTAACCATAACATATCTAGTATATCTAGCCTTAACCTAACCCTAAAACTAGCCTTAATCATAACCCTAGTTCATACTTTAGTCATTGTCCAATTCGTAGCCCTAACCCTAACACAAATTCTACACCTAATCCAAGCCCTAACCCTAGCTTTAACCATAATACTAGCCCTAACGCTAACCCTAACACTATCCCTAACCCTAACTATAACCCTACTCCTTACACTAAGCCAAACTCTAACCCAAATGCTAACCCTAGTCCTAATCCTTAGCATAACTTAAACTCTAACCTTAACACTAGTCTTAACCCTAGCCCTCATTCTAGCTCTAAACCTAACCTTGAACCTCATCTGACCCTAACAGTAACCTTAGGTCTAAACCTGACCCTAACCCTAAACCAAACCCTAACACTAGCCCCACTGGTAACCCTATACCTAAACGTAAGCCTAACACTAGACCTAGACCCAAAGCTAATCCTAAATATAGCTATAAATCTAGTCCTAGACATAAACAAAAACCTAGCACTAGCACTAACAATAACCCTTAACCTAAACCGAACACTTACCCTACCCCTAGACCTAAACTTATTCCTAATTCTGGCTCTAACCCTAACCCTAAACCTATCCCAAAAAGTGAACCTAATTTTAACACTGAACCTAGCTTTAAACATGACACTAACTCAAAACCTAGACCTAACACTTGACCTAGCCATTACCCTAACAATAAAACTAGCCCTAAACATAACCCTAGCTCTTACATTAACCATATTACTAACCCTAGACCTAAACATAACATAAAACCTTGCCCTAATCCTAGGCCTAAACTAAATCTAAGCATAAACCTTAGCCTAACCCTAGCCCTAAATCTAACCCTAACCTAAGTCTCGCCTTAGACCTAACCCTAGCTCAAAGCCTAACCTTTATACTAAACATAACACTAGCTCTATCCTAAACTCTATCCCTAACGCTATCCCTAATCCTAAAGTTAAACCTAGCCTGAACTTTAGCTCTAACCATAACCATTACCCTGACCCTCACCCTAAACCTAATTAAAACCCCATCTCTAACACTAAACTTAACTCTAAAAATAAATGTAAACCTAGATCTACACCTAAACCTAACCCTCATCCTAGCCCTAACTTGAGCTCAAACACTAACCCTTACCCTAACCTAACAATAACCCTAGCCCTAAACTTAACACTTACCCTATCCCAAAAACTTTCCCTAAATCACACCCTAATCCTATCCCTAAACCTATCCCTTATCTCAGAGTTAATCCAAACCATAACCTAGTCCTAACCCTACCTTTAAACCTACCCATTAAACTAAACATAACACTAACCCTAATGGTAAACTTAACCCGATTGCTAAACCTAACTCATTCATTACCCTAAAACTTAACTGAAACCTAAACTAAACCCTATCCATTACCCTAATCCTAAACCTAACACTAATGATAATTCAAGCCTTAAACCTAAACCTTTAGCTAAACCAAATGCTAATCCTGACCCTGACCCTGACCCTGACCCTAAAAATAACTCTAGCCCTAAAGCTGACCTTTAACCTAAACCTAATCTTACACTAGACCTAGCCATAACCTAACCCTAAAACTTTTTTTAACGTTAACCTAGACCTGATTTTAGTCCTAGACCTGGCCTAGCCATAACCTTACCAGAAACCCTAACCCTTAACCTAGCCCTAAACCTAGCCTTAATCCTAAACTAAAACATAGGCCTAACCCTAATTCTAACCCTCACTCTATCCCTAAAGGTAGATACAATGCCACCCATTCCCCTAAACTTAACCTTAACACCAATACTAACTCTAACTCTATCCCAACCCCTTAGTCTAACCCTAACACTATAAAACTGACCCTAAATAAAACCTAAACCTAACACTAGACCTAGCCATAAACGTAGACATAACACTTACATTACCATAGCACTAAAACTAGCTCTAAACCTAACACAAAACCTAGCCCTAATCCTAGGGCAAAATCTAGCCCAAAGTGTAAACCTAACCCTAACCTAACCTTATCCCTTACCCTATACCTAACACCCCACTAACCCTAACCCTCACCTTAGACCTAACCCTAGATAAAACCTAAAACCAAACCCTAAACATAAACCTAGCCCTATCCCTAAACCTAATCCTAATCCTAGCCCTAATCATAATGTTAACACTAGCACTAATACTATCTCTAAAATTATCCATTACCCTAAACCAAAACTTAAACCTAATGATAACCCTAGCTCTAATCCTAATTGTAAATCTAATCCTAGACCTAACACTAAACTTAACCCTCATCGTAGTCTTAACCCTAGATAAAACCCTAACCCTTACTGAAACAGTAACCCTAGCCCAAACCCTAAGGCTAACCCTAAATCTAAAACTAACTGTAACCCTACCCTGACATCTAACCCTATCCATTACCCTAAATCAAATGATAATCTTAGCCCTAACATTAACAATAACCCTAAATCTAAAACTACCCCTAAACCTAACCCAACATCTAACCCTATCCATTAACCTAACTCTAAAGATAACCTTAGCCCTAACCCTAACACTAACCCTAACCTCAACCATAAATCTAACCCTAGACATAATCCTAAACCTAACCCTCACCCTAGCACTAACCCTAGCTCAAAACCTAACCTGTACCCTAAACCTAACCCAAACCCTAACCGTAGCCCTAGCCCTAAACCTAACTCTAGCCCTAATCCTATCCAAAACCCTAGCCCTAAACCTAGCTCTAATGCTATTCATTACCCTAACAATAACCCTAACCCAAATGCTAAACTTAAGCCTAACCCTAAGCCTATCACTAACTCTAACCCTACCAATTACCCTAATCTTAACCTGAATCCTAAACCTGAACCTATCCATAAACCTAACCCTAATTCTTACCCTAACTCTATTTTGAGCCCTAAACCTAATAATTAACCTATCACAAACCCAAAACCTGACCCTGACCCTAAAAATACATCTTACTCTTTACCTGGGCCTTACCCTAAACCTTACATTAGACCTAGCCATGAACCTAACCCTATAACTATCCCTAGCTGTAACCCTAATTTGGACATTATCCCTATCCCTAAAACTTGCTCTAACCCTAACACAAACCCTAGCCCTCATCGTAACCACAAATCCAACCTTAAAAGTAACACAAACCTAACCCTAGTCCTAAAACTAATTCTAACATCACCCTAGCCCTTAACCTAGATATAACCTTATCCCTTCCCCTAAACCTAACCCTAAACCTAATCTTAAACATAGCCCTAACCCTAGGCCTAACCCTAACACCAATCCTAGACATATTCCTAGCCCTAATTTAGCCCTAAATTTAACCCTAACCCGAGCCTTAATACTAACTCTAAATATCACCCTAGCTCTATTCCTAGTTCTAAGACTATCACTTACTGTAACCCAAACACTAGACCTAACCTTATCCCTAACCCTAGACATAGCCCTAACCCTAGAATTAACCATAACTCTAAATGTACCCCTAATCCTAAACTCACCCTATCAGTAGCAATAACACTAACATTAATTATAAAACTACCCTTAACTTTATCGTTAGCCCTAAAACATATTGAGCCATAGCACTAACCCTAACCCTTAACCTAAACCAAATCCTAACCCTACGTCTAGCCCTAAGCCTACCCCTAATTCGAGTCCTATCCCCAACCCTAAAACTAACCCTGACCCTGACTCTGAACCTAACAATAACCCTAGCTCAAAACATCACCCTGAACCTAAACCTAACCATAAAACTAGAGTTAGCCCTAACTGTAACCCTAAAATTAGCCCTAATCATAAACCTAGTTCTTATGTTAGCTATATTCCTAACATTAGCCCTAATGTAACCCAAAATCTAGCCCTAATGGGAGGCCAACCCTAATTCTAACCCTAATCAAACACTAAACCTAGACATAACATTAACCCTAAAGCTGGCCCTAATTGTAACCCTAGTTCTTATTTTAGCCGTAGCCCCAAAGTTAACACAAAACCTAGTGTATCCCTAATCCAAGCTCTAACCCTAGCTTTAAACCTAACCCTAAACCTAACCCTACCCATAACCCTAACCCTAACCCTAGCCCTAAAATTAGCACTAACCCTATTCCTTACCCTAAGCCAAACTCTAACCCTAAAGCTACCCTAGTCCTAAACCTAATTCTTAGAATAACCCCAAACCTAAGTCTATTACTAGTCCTAACCCTAAATCTCAATCTAGCTCTATCACTATCAAGAACCCTAACCCTAACCCTGACACTTATTCTGACCGTAACACTAACCATAGGTCTAAACCTGACCCGAACCCTAAACCGACCCCTAACATTGGCACTCCTTGTAACCTTATAACTAAATCTTACCCTAACACTAGACCTAGACCTACAGTTATTACTTTATCAAGTGTTAACTCTATGCCTAACCCTAAACAAAAACTTAGTCCTAGACCTAATAACAACACTTAACCTAACACAAACACTAACCCTATCCCTAGACCAAACCCTAGTCCTAATGCTGGCCCTAACAATAAACCTAACCCCAAACCAAACAGTGACCCTTACCCTAACACAAAACCTAGATCTAAACCTTATCCTTACAAAAAACATAACCCTAACACTAGACCTAGCCATATCACTAACCCTGAAACTAGCCATCACCATAGGCCAAAACCTACCTCTAACTCTATCCATTACCCTAAACCTAACCCTAACCCTAACCCTCACACTGACTCTAACCCTAATCCTCATCCTAGTCCAAAAACTAGCTCAATTACTAACACGTAAACTTAACCTAACACTAACACTAACTCATGGCCTAAACCTAAACCTAACCTTAACCCTAGGCCTAATTATAACCTTAAACCTATCCCTAACCATAGCTCTAAGCCTACATATTACCCTAACTCTAACCCTAACCTTAATAATAACCCTAGCCCTATCCCTAGCTCTAACCATACCCATTAAACTAACCCTAAACCTAAACCTGATGATAACCCTAGCCCTTACCCTAAATCTACCCTAACCCTAACCCTAGACATAATCATAAACTTAACCTTTGCCATAGAGCTAACCCTTACTCAAATCCTAATCATGACCCTAAACCTATCCTTAACCCTAACCTAAGCCTAAACCTAACCCTAACCCTAACTCTAACACAACATCAAATCATATTCAATACCCCAAACCTAATGATAACCCTATCTCTAAACTTAATACTAACCTTGACCCTAACCATAACTATAACCTAGACCTAACCCTAAACCTAACCCTTGCCCTAGTGCTAACCATAGCTCATACTCTAAACCATACCCTAAACCTAAACCTAAACCTAACCCTAGGCCTAACCCTAACTCTAGCCCTAATGATAATCATAAACCTAGCTCTAACCCTATCCCTTACCCTAAGAACAACCATAACCCTAAGGCTGACCATAGGCCTAACCCTAACCCTTTTGTTAACTCAAACCCTATCAATTACCCTACACCTATCATGAATCCTAAACCCAAACCTATCATTACCCTAATCAAACGCTAATGATAATTCAAGTCTAAACCTAAACCCTAAGCTAAACCAAACCTGAAACCTAATTCTAACCCTAATAACACCCCTAGCTCTAAACCTGACCCTTACCCTAAACCGAAACCTTATACTAGAGCTAGCCATAAATCTAACCCTCAATCTGTCCCTAACGTAAGCCAAGACCTGACACTATTCCTCGCCCTCATTCTTGCCATAACCCTAAAACAAACCCTAGTCCTCATCATAGCCCTAAACCTAGCCTGATTACTAAATCAAACCATAACCTTAGCCCTAACCAAAATTCTAACTTTTGACCTAGCCCTAAAACTAGCTCTAACCCCATCCCTTCCCCTAAACATAACCCTATACCTAAACCTAAACCTAAGCCTAAACTAGACCTAACCCTAATCCAAACACTAGACCGAATCCTAGCCCTAATTTAGCCCTAAACCTACCCAACCCTAGCCCTAGACTAATCTAACTCTCGCCCTAGACCTTTTTCTAGTTCTAATCCTATCCCTTACCATAATCGTATCACTTGCCTTTATATTAGCCCTAACCCTAGATCTATCCCTAATCCTATATCAAACCCTAACTCTAAATATAACCCTAACCTAAGCTAAACATTTCACTAACACAAGCCATAACACTAATGCTAGACCTAAAACTAGCCCTACCCTAGCCTGAGCCCTACAAAACAACCGAGCCATAGCCCTAACCCTAACCTTTAACATAAACCAAACCCTAAGCCTACACCTAGCCCTAAACTTAGCTCTAATTCGAGTCCTATTCCTAACCCTAAAACAAAACCTGACACTGACTCTGACCCTAACACTAACCCTAGCTCTAAATATCACTCAAAACCTAAACCTAAACTTAAATCTAGACCTAGCCCTAACCCTAAGCCTAAAACTAGTTCTAATCTTAACTCTAGTTCTTACATTGGCTGTAGTCCTAAACCTAGCCCTAACCTAACCCAAAACCTATCCCTAATTGGGGATTAAAGGTATCACTACCTTTAACCATAAGCATAACCCTAATTCTAGCCCTAACACTTACCCTAAACTTAACCCTAAACCTAACCCAAAACCCTGACATAACCCAAAACCTAACCCTAACCCTAGCCTTAATCCTAACCATAAACCTAGCCCTAACCCAAGCTGTAACCCTATCCATTACCCTAATCCTAATCCTAAAACTAATGCTAACCCTAGGATAACCCTAAACCTATTTCTAACCCTAAACTTATACATTACCCCAAACCAAACCTGAACCCTAACCCTAACCATATCCATAAACCTAATCTTAACCCTAGTAATCTTAACCCCAAAACTATCTCTAACCATAACCCTAGACCTCACATTAGCCATATCCCTAATGAAGCCCCTAACCTAAAACAAACTCTAGCCCTAATCCTAGCCATAATCTTAGCCTTAATCTTAAACCTAACCTTAACAATATACCTAAACCTAATTTTAACCCTCGCCCTAATTCTAAAGCTAGCTATAACATCATACCTAACCATAACCATAACCATAACCCTACCCATAAACCTAGGCTCAGCCTTAATACTAATGCTAGCTCTAATTCTAGCTCAAATTAAGCCCTAATTCTAAACCTAAATCTAATTCTAACACTAACTCTAAATCTCGCCCTAGCCCTAGGCCTACTTCTAACCCTATCCTTTATGATAACTCAAACCCTAGTCCTAACCCTAGCCCTAACCTTCACTGTAGCCCTAAACCTAGATCTACTCTAAAGCTAACCCTAACCCTAAGTCTAAACCACAACCTAACACTAGCTCTAACCCTAATGCTAATTTTAAAACTAGCCCTAAACCAAGCCCAAGCTCTCAAGCAAAACCGAGTCATTTCACTGACACTAACCCTTAACTTAAACCAAACCCTAACCCTACAGTGTATTTTTAGGGTCAGGGTCAGGTTTCAGGTTTGTGTTTTGTTAATTATTAGGGTTAGGGCTCAAATTAGCCTTAAGGTTAGAATTAGTGTTAGGTTTATGGATAGGTTTAGGTTTAGGATTCAGGTTAAGATTAGGGTAATTGGTAGGATTAGGGTTAGTGATCGGGTTAGGGTTAGGCCTAGGTTTAGCATTTGGGTTAGAGTTATTGTTAGGGTAATGAATAGCATTAGAGTTAGGGTTAGGGCTGGGGTTTTGGATAGAATTAGGGCTAGAGTTAGGGTTAGGGCTAGGGCTAGGGTTAGGGTTTGGGTAAGGTTTAGGGTACAGTATAGGTTTTGAGCTAGGGTTAGTGCTAGGGTGAGGGTTAGGTTTAGGATTATGTCTAGGGTTAGATTTATGGTTAAGGTTAGGTTTAGTGTTAGGGTTAGGGCTAAGTTATATTTAGAGTTAGGGTAATGGATAGGGTTAGATGTCGGGTTAGGTTTAGGAGTAGTTTTAGGTTTAGGGTTAGTGTTAATGTTAGGGCTAAGATTATCATTTGAGTTAGGGTAATGGATAGGGTTAGATGTCAGGCTAGGTTTAGGGGTAGTTTTAGGTTTAGGGTTAGTGTCAGGGTTTGGGCTAAGATTAGTGTTAGAGTAAGGGTTAGGGTTTTATCTAGGTTTAAGACTACGATGAAGGTTAGGTTTAGGTTTAGGTCTAGGATTAGTTTTGCGATTAGGATTAGAATTAGTGTTATCATTAGGTTTAAGGTTCGGTTTAAGGTAATGGATAATTTTAGAGATAGTATTAGGGCTAGTGTTAACATTATGTTTAGGGCTAGGATTAGGATTAGGTTTAGGGCTAGGGCTAGGGTTATTTTTAGGGTTCAGTTTTGGGTTTTATCTAGGCTTAGGTCTCAGGCAAGGGTTAGGGTTAGCGTGAGGCTTAGGCTTAGGGTAGGGGATAAGGTTAGGCTAGGTTTAGGGTTACACTTTGGGCTAGATTTAGGCCTAGGATTAGGGCTAGGTTTTGTGTTAGGTTTAGAGCTAATTTTAGAGCTATGGTAATGTAAGGGTTATATTTACGGTTATGGCTAGGTCTAGTGTTAGGTTTTGGTTTCAGTTAGTGTCAGTTTAAGATAGGGTTAGTGTTAGTGTCAGTGTCTGTGTTTGGATTAGGGTTATGGTTAGGGCTAGAGAAAGAATTAGGATTGGTTATGTCTAGAGGTAATGTTAGTGTTTGGCTTAGGTTAAGGTTTTTCATTAGAGCTAGGGCTACTTTTTTGTTTAGGTCTTGGTTAAAGATATGGCTATATTTAGGATTAGGTTTAATCTAGGCCTAGTGTTAGGGTTAGGTTTAGATATAAGATTATGGGTAGGGCTAGTGTTAGGGTTTAGTTTAGGTTCAGGGTAAGAATAAGGGTCAGGTTTAGAGTTAGAATTTGGGTTATGATTATAACAAGAATGTGGGCTAGGGTTTGATATCAGATTTGGGCTAGGTTTGTTTTTGCATTAGGTTTAAGGTTATGGCTATTTTATGATCTAGGATTATGATTAGAACTAGTTTTAGAATTAGGGTTAGCATCAGGTCTAGTGTTAGGTTAAGGTTTAGGTTTAGGGTGATGTTAAGATTTAGGGTTAGTGTTAATGTCAGAGACAGGTTTTGGGGTATTTTTGGAGTTAAGATTAGGACCCAAATTAGGGCTAGGCTTAGGGCTAGATATAAGGTTAGGTTTTAGTTTAGGTAAAAGTTTAGTGTTAGTGCTACGGCTCAGTTTTGTTTTAGGTCTAATACTATGGTTAGGGCTAGTTTTAGGATTTTTGTTATGGTTAGGGCTATAGTTAGGTTAGGTTTAAATGTAGAATAAGGGTTAGATTTAGAGTTAGGTTTAGATCTAGGGTTAGGGCAAGGTGTAAGATTAGGGCTAGGGTTATTCTAGGCAATGGCTAGGAATAAAGTTCATGGTAGTGATATGGTTTGAATTAGGGCTAAGGCCTGGGCGAGATTTATAGTTAGTCTTAAAGCTAGGATTAGGGTTAGGTTTAGGTTTAGGGCTAGGGTTAGTGTTAGGGTTAGTCTTAGGGTTAAGGTTAGGGCTAGGTTTAGTGTTAGGGTTAGAGTTTGGGTTAGGTGTAGGGTAAGCAATGGGGTTATAACTAGGTTTAGGGCTAGGTAAAGGGTTAGAATTAGGGTTAAGGTTATGATTAAGGCTAATTTTGTGGCTAGGATGAGAGCTAGTGTTCGTGTTAGGGTTAGGGCTAGGATTAGGGCTAGGGCTAATGTCAGGTCTACGGTTACATTAGAGATAGGTTTCAGTTGATGTTTATGGTTAGGTCGTGTGTAAGTGTTAGATTTAGGCTAAAGGTCACGTTTACAGCTATGTATATAATTAGGGTCAGTGTTTGGCTTAAGGTTTGGTTTAGATTATGGTTTAGGTTTAGGGCTCGAATAAGCATTAGGGTTAGAGTTAGGGTTATGGTAATGAATAGGCTTAGTATTAGGGTTCAAGTTAGTTTTAGGGCAATGGATAGATTTAGAGATTGTGATAGTGTTATAGTTAAGCCTAGGATTAGCATTAGGTTTAGGATTATTGTTAGGGTAGTGGATAGAATTAGAGCTAGGTTTAGGGCTAGGCTTATGGTTAGGATTAGGGTTAGGGTTAAGGTAGTTGATATAATTAGAGCTGTGGTTAGAGTCATGGTTAATGTTAGGTTTAGGGCTAGTGTTAGGTTTGTGTTTGGGATACGACTAGGGTTATGTTAAGGGTAAAGATTAGGCTTTGAGCTAGGGTTAAGTCTAAAGCAAGGCTTGGGGTTAGGGTTAGGGCTAGGGTTAGGTTTAGGGTTACACTTAGGGCTATGTTCAGGCCTAAAATTAGGGCTAGGTTTTGTGTTAGTTTAGGCCTAGTGTTAGGGCCATGGGTAATGTAAGAACTAGGGTCATGATTAGGTCTAGTTTTAGGGTTAGGGTAATGGCTAGGTCTAGTGTTAGGAATAGGTTTTGGTTTAGGGTGAGCTAGGATTATGTTAGGGTCAGGGCCAGTGTTCATTTTAGAGTTAGTTTTGGTTTTAGTGCCAGAATTAGGACTAGGGTTAGGTCTGGGGGTAGGGTTAGTGTTTGGGTTAGGTGAAGGGTTAATGTTAGGGCTAGGGCTAGGTTGTTGTTCTGGTATAGGGCTAGAGATATGGATAGATTAAAATTAGTTTTAAGTCTAGGGCTAGTGTTAGGTTTAGGTTTAAGTATATGATTACTGGTAGAGCTCATGTTTGGATTTGGTTTTGGGTTAGGGTCAGGTTTATACCTGAGGTTAGTGTTAGGGTCAGAATAAGTGTCAGGGTTAGGGTTTGGGGTAGGGTTAGAGCTAGAACGAAGGTTAGGGCTAGGGCTAGTAATAGGGTTAGTGTTTGGGTTAGGCTAAGGATTAGGGTTAAGGCTAGGGTTAGGATTAGGGCTATGATTTGTGTTAGGGTTAGGGCTAGCATTAGGGATAGGGCTAATGTCAGGTCTAGGGTTATGATTAGGGATAGTTTTTGGCAAAGGATTATGGCCAGGTCTACTGTAATTGTTAGGTTGAAGGTTACGGCCAGGTTTAAAGCTAGTGGTATTTTTAAGGTCAGAGTCAGTGTTAGGGTGTGTGTTAGGTTAAGGATTAGGCTTAGGGCTCAAATTAGCATTAGGGTTATTATTAGGTTTAGGGTAATGGATACGGTTAAGTTTAGGGTTAAGGTTAGATTTAGAGTAATGGACAGGTTTAGGGTTAGGGCTAGATTTAGGGCTAGATTTAGGCCCTAGGGATAGAATTCGGTTAGGGTTATGTTTGGGTAATAGATCAGATTAGAGCTACAATTAGAACTAGGGTTGTGGGTAGGTTAGAGCTATGGTTAGGGTTAGGTCTAAGGTTAGAATTTGATTATGGTTATGGTTAGGGTAATGGATGGGGTTAGAGCTAGGGATAGGGCAAGGATTATGGTTAGGATTAGGGCTATGGTTTGGGTTAGATTTAGGGTTAGGACAAGGTTTACATTTATGATTAAGTTTAGGATAAATTTTAGGGCTAGGTTTAGGGTTAGGACTAGGGTTAAAGCTAGGTTTAGGGCTCTGATTAGGTCTAGGTTTTGAGTTAGATTAGGGCTAATGTTAGAACTAGGGTTATTTTTAGGGCTAGTGTTAAGTATAGCATTTTGTCTATATCTAGTTTGTAGATTAGGTTTAGGTTTAGGGTGATGATTAGAGATAGGGTTCATGTTACCGTAAGAGTCAGGATCAGTGTTACCGATCAGAGTTAGGGATAGACTCGAATTAGGTCTAGGGTTAAGGCTAGTTGTAGGATTAGGGTTTGTGTATGGGTTAGGGTAAGAATTAGTGATAGGTCTAATTTCAAGTCTAGGATTATGGTTTGGTTAGGGTTAGCATTAGGGTTTTTCACAGTTTTGTTTTACATTAGGGCTACTTTTAGGATCAGTGATAGTGTTAGTGCTAGTGGTATGGTGTGTTTTAATCTTGAATTTATTGTTATGGTTAGATCTAAGTTTAGGGCTATGACTATGTAGGGCTAGTGTTAGGTTTATTAATGGATAGAGTTAGAACTACAAATAGGGCTAGGGCGAGCATTAGAGTTAGTCTTAGGGCTAGGGTTAGGATTAGGTTTAGTGTTAGGCCTAAATTAGGGCTAGATTTTGGGCTAGGGTTAGTGTTAATTTTAGGCCTAAGGTTAGGCTTAGGTTTAGGGGAAGGGATGAGGTTATAGCTAAGTTTAGGGCTAGGGCAAAGGCTAGAATTAAGGTTAGAGCTAGGGTTAAGATTAAGGTATGTTTAGTGCTAGGATGAGGGTTTGTGTTAGGGCTAGGGCTAGGATTAGGTATAGGGCAAATGTCAGGTCTGGATTTATGGTTAGTGTTAGTTTTAGGGTTAGGTTACGGTTAGGTCTAGTCTAACGTTCAGGTTTAGGTAAGGGTCAGGTTTAAAGCTAGGTGTATTATTAGGGTCAGGATCTGGGTAGGGTTTTGTTTAGGTTAAGGTTTAGAGTTAAGTATTGAATTAGATTTAGGGATAGGGTTACGAATAGGGTGATGCATAGGATTAGGTTTAAGGTTCAGGTTAGATTTAGAGTAATGGATAGGGTTAATGATAGCAATAGGGTTAGCTTTATGCCTAGGGTTAGCATATGAGTTAGGCTCATCTTTATGGATATGGATAGTGATAGAGCTAAGTTTAGGGCTAGGGATAAGGTTTTGATTAGGGCTAGGGTTAGGGTTAGGCCTAGGTTTAGTGTCAGGCATAGTTTTAGAGTAAGTGTTAGTATTTGAGCTAGGGTTATGTCTTGGGCGAAGGTTGGGTCAGAGTCAGGGCTAGGGTTCGGGTTCAGTTTATATTTAAGGTAAGGGTTAGAGTTTGAGCTAGGTTTAGGGCTAGGCCGAGTTTAGGATTAGGCTTAGGTCTAGGATTATATTTAGGGTTATGATAAGGGCTTGGTTTAGGGCTAGGATAAGGGCTAGGTTTTGTGTGAGGTTTAGGGCTAACATTAGTGTTATGGGAAATATAAGAGCTAGGAATATGTTTATGGCTAGTTTTAGGGTCAAGGTTATGGAAATGTATAGTGTTAGGGTTAGGATTTGGTTTAGGATAAGGTTTAGCACTAGAGTTTGTTTAGAGTTACGGGTCATTTTTCAGGATAGGGTTAGGTTTAGAATGAGTGCCAGAATTAGAAATAGCATTGGGTCTAGAGATAGGGTTAGTCTTTAAGTTAGGTTAACTGTTATTGTTAGGGTTAGTGCTAGGTTTTTATTTAACACTACGGCTAGATTTATTGCTAAATTTAGGATTAGGTTTCATGTAGTGCTAGGTTACTCTTAGGTTTAAGTATAAATTTACTGGTAAGGATAGTGTTAGTGATCGGTTTAGATCTAGGGTTAGTGTTATGATCAGAATAAGGGTCAGGGTTAGGTTTAGGGTTAAAGCTAGAATGAGCATTAGGATAGGACTAGTAATAGAGTTAGTATTTGGGGTAGGCAAATGATTAATTTTAGGACTATGGTAGCATTAGGGTTAGAGTTTGACTTATGGAAAGGAATAGGGTTTAAGGTAGGGTTAGGGTTGGTGTTAGGTTTAGGGATAGGATTAGGGTTAGTGTTAGAGTTAAAAAGTAAGTTTAGGTCTTAGATTAGGGTTAGGATTTGTGTTATCATTTAGGGCTACAACTAATGATAAAACTAGGTTTCTGTTTAGGGTTAGTTGTAGGGTTAATTTTAGGGCAATGTTTAGAGCTAGGGTTAGTTTAGGGGCCGAGTTAATATCAGGGTTATTTCTAGGGTTAGTGTTAAGACTCAAATTAGGGCTAGGTTTAGGACTAGGTGTAGCTTTAGGGTTTACTTTAGGTTAAGGGTTAGGGTTATGGCTCAGTTTTGTTTTAGGTTTAGGGTAGATTTAGAGCTAGTTTTCCAATTAGCATTAGGATAAGGGCTAGTGTTATGATGAGATTTATACATAATTTTTTTTTAGATCCAGTTTTAAGCCTTGGGCAAAGGTTAGGTCTATGTTTGGGGCTAGGGATAGGGCTAGTTTTTGGGTTATGGTAAGGGATAAGTTTAGAACTAAGGCTAGGGCTAGGGCAAGAGTTAGAGTTAGTCTTAGACATAGGGATAGGGTTAGGTTTGCTGTTAGGGCTAAATTAGGGCTAGGATTAGTGCTAGAGTTAGTGTTAGATTTAGGCCTTGGTTTAGAGCTAGGGTTAGGGTTAGCATTAGGGTTAGGGTAAGGTATGATGTTACATCCATGTTTAGTGCTAAGACATGTGATAAAATTAGGGTTAGGGCTAGGGTTAAAATTAGGGGTAGGATTAAGGCTAGGCTTAGAACTAGAATTAGGTCTAGGGATAGGGCTAATGTCAGGTCTCGGGTTAAGGTTAGGCTAGGTTTAGGGAAAGGGCTATGGCTCAGGATTGTTTTAGAACTAGGCCTAGGTGTCGGGCTGGTTTTATGATTAGTGATAGTGTTAGGACTAATGGTAGGGTGAAGTTTAGGCTTAGATTTATTGTTATGGTTAGATCTAGGTTTAGGTCTATGGCTAGGTTTAAGGCTAAATTTAGGGCTAGTGTTAGGGTTATGGTAATGGATAGGGTTAGAACTCGAAATAGGGCTAGGTCGAGGGTTCGAGTTCATCTTTGTGCTAGGGTTAGGGTAGGTTTAGGGTTAGGGCTAAATTAGGGCTAGGATTAGTGCTAGGGTTAGTGTTAGGGTTAGGCCTAGGGTTAGGGTTAGTATTAGTGTTAGGGTTAGGATTAGTTTTAGGGGAATGGATAGGGTTATAGCTAGGTTTAGGGCTAGGGTAAGGATTAGAATTAGGGTTAGGACTAAGGTTATGGTTTGGGTTAGGATTAAATCTAGTTTAGGGTTAAGCTGAGGGTTTGTGTTAGGGCTAGGGCTAGGATTACAGCTAGGGCTAATGTCAGGTCAAGGTTCATGGTTTGTATTAGTTTTAGTGTTAGGTAATGGCAATGTCTATTATAAGGTTTAGGTTTAGGGTAGGGGTCAGGTTTAGAGCTAGGTGTATTATTAGAGTTAGGGTCCATGTAGGGTTTGGTTTAGGTTAAATTTTAGGGTTAATGCTTGAATTAGCATTGGGTTAGGCTTAGGGTAATGGATAGAATTATTTTATTGTTCCAGTTAGGTTTAGAGTAATAGATAGGTTTAGTGTTAGCTATATGGTTATCATTAGGCCTATGGATAGTTTGGGTTAGGCTTATCTTTAGGGTAATGGATAGGGTTAGAGCTAAGTTTAGGGCTAGGCTTAAAGTTAGGTTAATTGTTTGGGTTAGGGTTAGGCCTAGGGTGAATGTTAGGGCTAGGTTTAGGTTAAGTGTAGGCATTTGAGCTAGGGTTAGACCTAGGGTGAGGGTTAAGGGTTGAGTCATTGCTAGGGTTAGTTTAGGGATAGGGTTATGTTTAGACTAAGGATTAGAGTCTGAGCTAGGTTTAGGGCTAGGGTGAGCATTATCATTAGGGTTAGGTCTAAGGTTATGGTTAGGGTTATGATTAGGGCTAGGTTTAAGGCTAGGATAAGGGCTAAATTTTGTGTGATGTTTAGGGCTAACTTTAAGGCTATGGGTAATGTAAGATCTAGGGATATGTTTATGGCTAGTATTAGGGTCAGGGTTATGGATAAGTCTAGTGTTAGGGTTAGGTTTTCATTTAGGATAAGGTTTAGAGCTAGGGTTTCTATTAGATTAAGGGTCATCATTGGGTAAGGGTTAGTTTTATGGTTAGGGCCACAATTAGGACTAGCATTTGGTCTAGTTTTAGGTTTTGTCTTTATGTTAGGTTAAGGGTGATTATTAGTGCTAGTGCTAGGTTTTTTAGGGCTAAGGCTATATTTATGACTCTATTTAGGATTAGGTATGGTCTAGTGCTAGTGTTAATGTTAGGTTTAAGTATAGGTTTACCGGTATAGGTAGTGTTAGGGTTCGGTTTGGGGTTAGGGTCAGGGTTAGGTCTAGAGTTAGTGTTTGGGTCAGAATAAGGGTCAGGTTTAGAATTAGGGTTAAAGATAAAATTAAACCTAGGTTTAGGACTCATAATAGAGTTAGGGTTTGATGTAGGCTAAAAATTAAGGTTAGGACTAGAGTAGCATTAGGGTGAGGGATTAGCTTAGAGTAAGGAATGGGTTAGAGGTACTGTTAGGATTAGGGTTAGAGTCAGGGCTCAAAATAGGGCTAGAATTTGTGTTAGCATTAGGGCTATGGCTAATGAAAGAACTAGTTTTCTGATTAGGGCTTGTTCTAGGGTTAGTGTTATGGTAATGTTTAGATCTAGGTGTACTCTTAGGGTCCAACGCAGGGTCAGGGTTATATCTATGGTTAGGGTTAGGACTCAAAATAAGACTAAGTTTAGGGATAGGTGTAAGGTTAGTATTTGGTTTAGGTTAAGGGTTAGGGTTAGGATTATGGCTCAGTTTTGTTTTAGGATTAGGGTAGAGTTAGGTCTAGTTTTCCAATTAGCATTAGGTTTAGGGCTAGTGTTAGGGTGATGTTTCGGCTTAAGGTTAGGGTTTACAACCAGGTTTTGTTTTAGGGTGATGGATAAAGTTAGGGTTAGGGATAGGGATAGGGCTAGGTTTTGGGTTATGGTAAGGGATAGGTTTTGAAATTTGGATAAGTCTAGGGTGTGAGTTAGAGTTAGTCTTAGGGCTAGGAATAGGATTTGATTTAGGATTAGGGTTAAATTAGTGCTAGGATTAGCCCTAGGGTTACTGTTTGGTTTTGGCCTAGAGTTAGGGTTAGGGTTACGGTAAGGTATGATGTTACAGCTACATTTTGGGCTAGAGCAAAGCATAAAATTAGGGTTAGGGCTCCGGTTATCTTAGAACTAGGATTAAGGCTAGGCTTAGGGCTAGGATTAGGGGTAAGGTTTGTGTTAGGGTTAGGGCTAGGATTATTTCTAGGGCTAATGTCAGTTCTACGGTTATGGTTATGGATAGTTTTAGGTTTAGGTTTATGACCAGGTCTATTTTAAGGTTTATGTTGAGCGTTAGATTCAGGTTTACAGCTAGGGGTATTATTAGGGTCAGGGTATGGGTTAGGTTAAGGTTTAGGGTTAGGGCTAAAATTAGCATTAGCATTAGGGTAATGGATATGGTTAGGTTTCAGGATCAGGTTAGGTTTAGTATAATGGATAGGGTTAGAGTAAGGCATAGGGTTAAAGTTAGGCCTAGGGATAGAATATATTTAAAGATATGGTTCAGGTAATGGATAGTATTAGAGCTACAGCTAGGAGTAGGATTATGGTTAGGTTAGGGCTATGGTTAGAGTTAGGCCTAGGGTTAGAATTTGGTTAGGGTTATGGTTAGGGTAATGGATAAAATTATATCTAGGTTGAGGGCTAGTGTTATGGTTAGGAATAGGGCTATGTTTCAGTTTAGGTTTCGGGTTAGGACAAAGTTTCAGTTTATGGTTAGGTTAAGGTTAAATGTTAGGGATAGGGATAGGGTTAGGACTACGATTAAAAGTAGGATTAGGGCTCGTATTAGGGCTAGGTTTTGGGTTAGGTTAGGGTTAGTATAGGACTACAGCTAATGTAAGGACTAGGGTTATGTTTTGGGCTAGTATGAGGGTTAGCATTAGGACTAGGTCTAGTGTTTATATTAGGTTTAGGTTTGGGGATGATTAAGAAAGGGTTAGTTTTAGGGTCAGAGTCAGGATCGGTGTTAATTTTAGGATTAGGAATAGGACTTAAATTAGAGTGAGGGTTTAGGTTAAGTGTAGGGTTAGGATTTGTGTTAGTGTTAGGGTAAGAATTAGGGATAGTGCTAAATTCAGGTCTAGGGTTACATTTAGGTTAGGGTTAGGGTTGGGGCTATGGCTCAGTTTTGTTTTAGAGCTAGGGCTAGGGTTAGGGCTAGTTTGGGGATTAGAGATAGTGTTAGGGCTAGTCGTAAGGTGAGGTTTAATTCTTATATTAATTTTTATGGTTAGATCTAGGTTTAGGGCTAGTGCTATGGTTAGGGCTAAAGTTAGGGCTAGTGTTACAGTTATGATTACAGATAGGGTTAGAACTAGATATAGGGATAGGGTGAGAGTTAGATTTAGTCTTAGGACTAGGGTTAGGGGTAGGTTTAATATTAGGGTTAAATTAGGGCTAGAATTAGCGCTAGGGTTAATGTTAGGGTTAGGGTTAGAGTTAGTGTTAGAGATAGGGTTAAATTTAGGAAAAAGAATGGGGATATAGCTAGGTTTAGGGATAGGGTGAGAGTAGAATTAGGTTTGGGGCTAGGTTAGGGTTTGGGTTATGATTAAGGCTAGCTTTAGGGCTAGGTTTGAGGGTTTGTGTTAGGGCTAGGGCTAGGATTAGGGATAGGGCTAATGTCAGGTCTAGGGTTTTTGTTAGGAATAGTTTTAGGGTTAGGTTATGGCTAGGTCTAGTGTAAGGATTACGTTTAGGTTAAGGGTCAGGTTTAGAGCTAGGCATATTATTAGGGTCAGGGTCAGATAGGTTTTGGTTTAGTTTAAGGTTTAGAGATAAGATTTGAATTAGCGTTAGAGTTAGGGTCAGAAGTAGGGTAATGGATAGGGTTAGGTTTAGGCTTCAAGTTAAATTTAGAGTAATGGATAGGTTTAGTGTTAGTGATAGGGTTAGCATCAGGTCTAGAGATAGCATGTGAGTTAGGCTTATCTTTAGGTTAATGGATAAAGTTAGAGGTAAGGTTAGTGCTAGGGTTTAGGTTAGGATTAGGGCTAGGGTTAGGTTTAGGCCTAGGTTAGTGTCAGTGTTAGGTTTAGGCTAACACTAGCTCATTTGAGCTAACCTCAGGGCTAAGGTTAGGGCTAGGGCAATGGTTAGGGTTTGAGTCAGGGCTAGGGTTACAGTTAGAGTTACGATTAGGGCTACGTTAAGGGCTATGATAAGGCTAGGTTTGTGTGGTGTTTATGGCTAGCATGAGGGCTATTGGTTAGGATTAGGGTTAGGGTTAGAGATAGGGCCAGAATTAGAACTAGTGTTGGGTCTAGTGATAGGGATAGTCTTTGGGTTAGGTTAAGGGTTATTTTTAGGGCTAGTGAAAAGTTTTTGTTTAGAGCTAGGGCTAGATTTATGACTATATTTAGGATTAGGTTTGGTCTCGTGCTACTATTCCTGTTAGGTTTAGGTACAGGTTTACTGGTAGGGGTAGGGGTAGGGTCCAGTTTAGGGTTAGTTTGAGGTTTAGTTCTAGGGTTAGTGTTAAAGTCAGAATAAGTTTCAGGGTTTGGGTTTGAGTTACAACTAGAATGAAGTCTAGGGTTAGGACTAGTAATAGAGTTGGGGATTGAGGTATGCTAAGGATTAGGGTTAGGCCTAGGTAATATTAGGTTGAGGGTTTGGATTAGGGAAAGGATGGGTTTAGGGTAGTATTAGGGTTAGGGATAGCTTTAGGGCTAGGGTTAGGGTTAGGGTTAGTCTTAGGGTTAAACCTCGGGTTAGAGCTTGGATTAGCACTAGAATTTTTGTTAGTTTTAGGGCTATGGCTAATGAAAAACTTGGTTTCTGATTAGGTCTATATCTAGGGTTAGCATTAGGGCAATGTATAGTGCAGGGTTAGTGTTAGGATCCGAGTCAGGATCCGGGTTAATCCTAGGGTTATGTTTAGCACTCAAATTATGACAAGGTTTAAGGCTAGGTTTAGGGTTAGTGTTTGGTTTAGATTAAGGGTTAGGGTTAGGTTTATGGCTCAGTTTTGTTTTAGGGCTAGTTTAGGGTTAGGGGTAGTTTTCCAATTAGCATTAGGGACAGGACTAGTGTTAGGGTGAGCTTTAGGCTTAAGATTAGTGCTATATTCACGTTTAGTGCTAGGGCAAAATTTAGGGCTAAGGTTGGGTCTAGGGATAGGTCTAGAGATTGGGTTATGGTAAGGGATATGTTTAGAACTAGGGATAGGGCTAGGGTAAGGCAGTTATGCTTAGGGCTAGGAATAGGGTTAGCTTTAGGGTTAGGGCTAAATTAGGGCTAGGATTAGTGCTAGGGTTAGTGTTATGTTTAGGCCTAGGTTTAGTTCTAGTGTTAGGGTAATGTATGATGTTACAACTACCTTTTGGGCTAAGTCAAGAGATAAAATTAGGGATAGGGCTATGGTTAAGGTTATGGTTGGGATTAAGGCTAGGCTTAGTGGTAGGATTAGGGCTAGGATTTGTGTTAGGGTTAGGGCTACGATTACAGCTAGGGATAATGTCAGGTCTAGGGTTATGGTTAAGGATTGTTTTAGGGTTAGGTTTATAGCCAGATCTATTGTAAGGATTAGGTTGTTTGTTAGGGTCAGCTATGTGACTAGGTTATTATTAGGGTCAGAAACAGGGTTAGAGTATGTGTTAGGTTAAGGTTTAGGGTTAGGGCTCAAATTAGCATTAGTTTTAGTTTTAGGGTTAGGGTAATGGATATGGTGAGGTTTAGGTGTCAGTTTAGGTTTAAGGTAATGGACAGCCTTAGGGTTATGGATAGTGTTAAGTTTAGGCCTAGGGATAGAATTCAGTTAGGGTTATGGTCAGGGTAATATATAGGATTAGAGCTACAGTTAGGGCTAGGGTTATTGTTAGGTTAGGACTATGGTTAGTGTTAGGCCTAGGGTTAGATGTCAATTAGGGTTATGGTTAGGGTAATAAATAAGATTAGAGCTAGGGTTAGGGCTAGGGTTATGTTTAGAATTAGGGCCATTGTTCGGGTTAGTTTAAAGTTTAGTTTTTAGGGTAGGTTTAGATTCAGTGTTAGGTCTAATGTTAGGGTTAGGGATAGGGTTAAAGCTAGGTTTAGGAATCAGATTAGGGCTAGGTTTTGGTTTAGTTTAGGGATAAGGTAGGACTACGGCTATTGTAAGAACTAGAGTTAAGATTAAGTTTAGTTTTAGACATAGCATTAGGTCTAGTTCAAGGTCTAGTGTTTAGATTAGGTTTGGGTTTAGGGAAATGATTAGAGATAGGGTTACTGTTAGGGTCAGTGTCAGGATCAGTGTTACTGATCAGGGTTAGGGATAAGACTCGAATTAGGGCTAGGATTAAGGGTAGGTGTAGGGTTAGGTTTTCTGTTAGGGTTAGGGTAAGAATTAAGGATAGGCTAATGTCAGGTCTAGCATTACTGTTAGGCTAGGGTTAGGATGAGTGCTATGGCTCAGTTTTGTTTTAGAGCTAGGGCTAGGATAGAGCTAGTTTTAGGATCAGTGATAGTGTTAGGGCTAGTGGTAGGTTGAGGTTTAGGCTAAGATTTATTGTTATGGTTAGATATAATTTAGGGCTAGGGCCTGCATTAGGATTAAGGTTTAGGGCTAGTGTTAGGGTTATGGTAATGGATAGGGTTAGAACTAGAAATAAGACTTGGGTGCCATTAGAGTTAATCTTTGGGCTACGGTTAGGGGTTGGTTTAGGGTTAGGGCTAAATTAGGGCTAGGATTAGTGCTAGGGTTAATGTTAGGTTTAGGCCTAAGGTAAGGGCTAGGTTTATGGTTAGTGTTAGTGTTAGGGTTAAGGTTAGATTCAGGGGAAGGTAAGGGGTTATAGCTAAGTTTAGAGCTAGGGTTCAGGTGAGAATTTGATTTAGGCCTAGGGTTAGCGTTCAGGTTAGGATTAAGGCTAGGTTTAGTGCCAGGATGAGGGTATATGTTAGGGCTAGGGCTAAGAGTAGGGCTAGGGCTAATGTCAGGTCTAGTTCAAAGTATTTGATAGTTTTATGGTTAGGTTACAGCTAGGTCTAGTGTAAGGGGTAGGATTAGGGTAAGGGTCAGGTTTAGAGCTAGGTGTTTTATTAGGGTTAGGGTCCGGATATGGTTTGGTTTAGGTTAAGGTTTAGGGTCAAGGCTTGTATTAGCATTAGGGTTTGGTTAAGGATTCTGGTAATGGATAAGGTTAGGTTTAGGATTGAGGCTAGGTTTAGAGTAATGGGTATGGTTTTTGTTAGCAATAGGGTTTGCATTAGACCTAGGGTTAGCATTTTATTTAGGCTTATCTTTAGGATAATGGATCGGGTTAGAGATAAGGTTAGGGCTAGGGTTAAGGTTAAGTTTATGGCTAAAGTTAGGGTTAGGCCTAGGGTTAGTGTAAGGGTTAAGTTTAGGGTAAGTATTAGGGTTTGAGCTCGGGATAGGTCTAGGGTGAGCATTAGGGTTAGAGTCAGGGCTAGGGTTAGAGTTAGGGTTAGGGTTATGATTACGGAAAGGGTTAGAATTTGAGCTAGGTTTAAGACCTGGGCAAGGGTTAGGGTTAGGGTTAGGGTTAGGTCTAGGGTTATGGTTATGGTTACAATTGGGGCTAGCTTTAGGGCTAGATAAGGGGCAGGTTTTTGTGATGTTTATGGCTAGCATTAGGGCTATGTGTAATGTAAGAGCTTGGGTTATTGTTATGGCTACTTTTAGGATTAAGGTTATGGAAAAGTCTAGTGTTAGGGTTAGATTTTAGGTTAGGATAAAGTTTAGAGCTAGGGTGTGTTTTAGGGTAAGCATCAGTGTTTGGGTTAGGGTTAGGGCCAGAATTAGGAATAGTGTCGGGTTTAGGGATATGGTTAGTCTTTGTGTTATGTTAAGGGTTATTGTTAGGGCTAATTCATAGTTTTTGTTTAGGGCTTGGGCTAGATTTATGACTCTATTTAGGATTAGGTTTTGTCTAGTGCTAGTGTTACTGTTAGGTTTAGGTATACTTTTACTGGTTGGGATAAAGTTAGGGTCCAGTTTAGGGTTAGTGTCAGGTTTAGATCTAGGGTTTGTGTTAGGGTCAGAATAAGGGTCAGGGTTTGGATTAGGGCTAGAGCTATAATGAGGTCTAAGGTTAGGACTAGTAATAGAGTTAGGTTTTGGGATAGGCTAAGGATTAGTGTTAGGACTACGGTAATATTAGGGTGAGCGTTTGGCTTAGGGTAAGTGATAGGATTAGAGGTAGGGTTAGGATTAGGGACAGGTTTAGGGATAGGGTTAGGGTTAGGGTTAGTCTTAGAGTTAAACCTAGGTTTAGTGCTTGAATTAGCACTAGGATATGTGTTAGCATTAGGGCTATGACTAATGAAAGAACTTGGTTTCTGATTAGGGCTACTTATTTGTTTAGCGTTAAGGTAATGTTTAGAGCTAGGGTTAGTGTTAGTAACTGAGTCAGGTTCAGGGTTACTTCTAGGGTCAGATTTAGTACTCAAATTATGGCAAGTTTTAGGGCTAGGTTTAGGGTTAGTGTTTAGTTTAGGTTAAGGGTTAGGGTTAGGTTTATGGCTCAGTTTTGTTTTAGAGCTAGGTTAGTGTTAGGGCTATTTTTCCAATTAGCATTGCTGTTACGGCTAGTGTTAGGGTGAGATTTAGGCTTAAGGTTAGGGTTTGTTCCAGTTTTAGCCATAGGGCAAAGATTAGGGTTAAGGTTGTGGCTAGGGATAGAGCTAGGTTTGGGGTTATGGTAAGGGATAGGTTTAGAACTAGGGATAAGGCTAGGGCGAGAGTTAGAGTTAGTCTTAGGGCTAGGGATAGGGTTAGGTTTAGTGTTAGGCCTAAATTAGGACTAGGATTAGTGCAAGGGTTAGTGTTAGGTTTAGGCGTAGGTTTAGGTCTAGGGTTATGTTTAGCATTAATGTTATGGTAAGGTATGATGTCACAACTATGCTTAGTGCTTAGACAAGGGATAAAATTAGGGTTAGGGCTGGGGTTAAGATCACGGTAAGGATTAAGGCTGGATTTAGAACTAGGATTAGGGCTAGGGATAGGGCTGATGTCAGGTCTAGTGTTAAGGTTAGAAAGTGTTAGGGATAGGGCTGTGGCTCAGTTTTGTTTTAGAATTAGGTCTAGGGTTAGGACTAGTTTTATGATTAGTGATAGTGTTAGGGCTAGTGGTAGGGTGAAATTTAGGCTTAGATTTATTGTTACGGTTAGATTTAAGTTTAGGGCTATGGCTAGGGTTAGGGCTAAGTATAGGGCTGGTTTTAGGGTTATGGTAACAGATAGGGTTAGAACTAGAAATAGGGCTATGTTGAGAGTTCAAGTTAGTCTTTGGGATAAGCTTAGTGGTAGGTTTAGGGTTAGGGCTACATTAGGGCTAGGATTAGCACTAGGGTTAGTGTAAGGGTTAGGCCTAGGTTTAGGGTTAGTGTTAGTGTTAGGGTTAGGATTAGGTTTAGGGGAAAGGATAGGGTATAGCTAGAATTAGAGCTAGGGCAAGGGTTAGAATTAGGGTTAGGACTAAGATTAGGGTTTGGGTTAGGATTAAGACTAGGTTTAGGGCTAGGCTGAGGGTTTGTGTTAGGGTACGGCTAGAATTAGGGCTAGGGCTAATGTCAAGTCTAGGTTTATGGTTAGTATTTGTTTTAGTGTTAGGTTATGGCTATGTCTATTGTAAGGTTTAGGTGTAGGGTAAGGGTCAATGTTAGAGCCATGTGTATTATTAGGGTCAGGGTCAGGATAGGGTTTGGTTTAAGTTAAGATTTAGGGTTTATGCTTGAATTAGCGGTGGGTTCAGGTTAGGGTTTGGGTAATGGATAGAATTAGGTTTATGGTTCGTGTTAGGTTTAGAGTAATGGATAAGGTTAGTGTTAATGATAGAGTTATTGATAGGCCTAGGGTTAGTATTTGGGTTAGGCATTTCTTTAGGGTAATGGATAGTGTTAGAACTAAGGCTAGGGCTAGGGTTAAGGTTAGGATGATGGTTAGGGTTAGGCTTAGGCCTAGGGTTAATGTTAGGGTTAGGGATATGATTAGTGTAAGCATTTGAGCTAGGCATATGTCTAAGGCGAGGGTTAGGTTTTGAATCAAGGCTAGTGTTAGGTTTAGGGTTAGGGTTATCTTTGGGCTAAGGATTAGAGTTTGAGCTAGGGGTAGGGCTAGGATGAGGGTTAGCATTAGGGTTAGGTCTAAGGTTATGGTTAGGGTTATGTTTAGGGCTAAGTTTAGGGCTAGGATAAGGGTTAGATTTTGTGTGATATTTAGGGCTAACATTGGGGCTTGGGTAATGTAACAGCAAGGGATATGGTTATGGCTAGTTTTACAGTAAGGGTAATGGATAAGTCTAATGTTAGGGTTAGGTTTTGGTTTAGGATATGATTTAGAGCTAGGATTTCTATTAGATTAAAGGTCATTGTGGGGTTAGGGTTAGTTTTAAGTTTAGAGCCACAATTAGGACTAGGGTTTGGTCACTGAGAGGTTTATTCTTTACATTAGGTTAAGGGTTATTGTTAGGGCTAGTGCTAGATTTTTGTTTAGGGCTAGGGCTAGATTTATGACTCTATTTAAAATTAGGTTTGTCTAATGCTAGTGTTACTTTTAGGTTTAGGTATAGGTTTACTGGTGAGGTAGTGTTAGGGTTCGGTTTAGGGTTAGGGTCAGGTTTAAATCTAGGGTTAGTGTTAGGGTCAGAATAAGGGTCAGGGTTAGGGTTAGGGTTAGAGCTAGAATGAGGGCTATGGTAAGGACTCGTAATAGAGTTAGGGGTTGGGGAAGACTAAGAATTATTATTAGGACTAGGGTAGCATTAGGGTGAGGATTTGGCTTAGAGTAAGGGATAGGGTTAGAGGTAGCACTAAGGTTTGGGTGATGGTTAGGGTTAGCATTCAAGTTAAGGTTCGGGTTAGCGTTAGTGTTTGGGTTTGGATTTTATTTAGGTTAAGGGTTAGTGTTAGGGTTAGGGATAGGGTTAGTGTTAGGTTTATGGTTAGGATTAGGTGAGTGTTAGGGTTAGTGTTTGGGTCAGTGTTAGGGTTAGTGTAAGGTTTAGGGTTAGGGTTAGGACAGGTTTAGGTTTAGGGTTAGGTTAGGGTTTGTGTTAGGGTTATGGCTAGGGTTACATTTAGGATTAGGGATACAGTTAGGGTTAGGGTTAGTGTTAGGGTTAGGGTTAGTTTTCAGGTTAAAGTTAGGGTTAGGGTAAGGTTTAGGATTAGGGTTAGTGTTAGGGTTAGGGGTTAGAGTTAGGCTTAGGGTTACGGATAGTGTTAGGTTTAGGTTAGGGTTTGTATTAGGGTTAGGGTTCAGGTTATTGTTATGGTTAGATTTCACATTAGGTTTAGGGTTAGGGTTAGAGTTATGGTTAGGGTTATGGTTAGGGGTAATGTTAGTGTTATGGTTAGAGTTAGGGTTAGGTTTAGGCTTAGTGTTAGGTTTAGGCTTAGTGTTAGTTTTAGGCTTATTGTTAGGGTTAGTGTTAGTTATAGAGTAATGGTTGGGATTAGGATTTGTGTTAGATATAGGTTCAAAGTTAGTGTTAAGGTTAGTTTTAGGGTTAGGGTTAGGAAAGGGTAGGTATTAGGGTTAAGTTAGGGTTGGGGTTAGGGTTAGGGTTTGTTTTATGTTTAGCTTTAAAGTTAGGGCTTGTATTAGGGTTATTGTTAGGATGTGGGTTAGTGTTCGGGTTACGGTTAGGGTTAGGGTTCGTATTAAGGTTAGGTTTAGGGTAAGTGTTAGAGTAAGGTGTAGGTTTACGGTTAAGGTTAGGATTAATGTTACAGTTAGGGATAGGATTTGGTTTAAGATTAGTGTTTGGATTAGGGTTACATTTAGGCTATGGTTAGTTTTAGGGTTAGGGTTAGATTTAGTGTTAAGATTAGGGTTAGGTTTATGGTCAGGTTTAGTGTTAGTGTTAGGTTTAGGTTTAGTGTTAGGGTAAGTGTTAGGGTTAGGGTTAGATTTACTGTTCGGGTTAGTATTTGTGTTAGGGTTTGTGTTAGGGTTTTCTTTAGGTTTAGGTTTAGGGTTACTGTTCAGATTAGGTTTAGGGTTAGGTTTGCGGTTTGGGTCAGTATAGGGTTAAGGTTAGGGTTAGCCTTAGTGTTTAGGTTAGGATTATAGTTAGATTTAGGATAAGTGTTAGGTTTAGGGTTAGGGTTAGGGTTTTTGTTAAGGTTAGGATTAGGTTAGGATTAGGGTTAGATTTAGGGTTAAGTCAATGGTTGGTCTTAGGGTTAGGGTTATTGTTTGTGTTAGGGTTAGGATTAGTGTTAGGGTTAGGTTTACTGTTATGGAAAGGGTTAGGGTTTGTATTAGGGTTAGGGTTACAACTATAATTAACATTAGGGTTAAGGAAAGGGTTAGGGTTAGGGTTATTTTTAAGGTTAGGGTTAGGAGGAGTGTAAAAGTTAGGTAAGGTTTAGTGTTATGATTTGTGTTTTGGTTAAAATTGATGTTAGGGGTTTTTAGGGTTAGGGTTAGGATTAGGCTTAGTGTTATGGTTAGCATTAGTGTTAGGTTTAGGGTTACTATTATGGTTAGCATTAAGAATAGAGTTAAGATTAGGGTTAGTGTTATCATTAGGGTTAGGGTTAGTTTGAGTGTGAGGGTTATGGTTAAGGTTAGGTTTAATGTTATGTTTACTGTTAGGTTTAAGGTTAGGTTAAGGTTTATTGTTAGTGTTCGGGTTAGGATTAGGTTTATGGAAGCTTTTGGGTTGATGTTAGTGTTAGGGTTAGGATTAGGGTTAGGTTTAGTGCTAGGGTTAAGGTTAGGCTTAGGTTTAGGTTTAGGTTTAGTGTTAGTGTTAGGATTATGCTTTTGTTTAGGGTTAGATTTAGGTTTAGTGTTAGGGTTTGTGTTATGCTTAGGGTTTTGGTTACTGTTAGGTTTACAGTTAAGATTAGGGTTACAATTAGGGTGAGGCTTAGTATTAGTGTTAGGGTTAGGGTTAATGTTAGGGTTAGGTTTAGTGTTTATGATAGGTTTAGGTTTCGTGTTAGGGTTCAGGTTATGGGTAGGGTTAGTTTAGAGTTAGGGTTAGGGTTGGGTTTAGGGTTACTGAAGGGTTAGGTTATTGTCTGTGATAGGGTTAGGGTTAAGGTTATTGTTTGGGTTATGGTTAAGATTAGAGTTAAATTTAGGGTTAGGCTTAGGATAATGGTTAGTGATAGTATTAGTGTTAGTTTTAGGGTTAGGGTTACAATTAGTTATTGTAAGAGTAAAAGAAATTGAAGTTAAAACGTAAAGGACCAGGTATTGTTAAGTTCCTATGCTACACCCAAAACCTGAAATTCCTGTAGCTGTTAAAATAATTCCCGGGACTGTCCAGTAGTTAAATAACCTGGACCCTGTGCAGTTTGACACGTAGGCATTCAGGGCTCAAACCAATCAGTTTGAATGTACCCCCCCTTCCCGCCCGACATGTTCCCGCCAATGAATGTAATAATCATGTCTAAGAATTGTTGTTTGATTTTCCCACGGTGTATGGTGATTTGTTAAAGGAGACTGTGATGTATGTAAAGTCCCCGCCCTCCCCAAAAAGTGTACTTAAGCACTGCTCAACCCCTGCTCAGGGCTCTGGGCAGCTATCCCTTGTTGAGTGAGCACGGAGCCCCAGCATGCTGGATTCTCAATAAACCCCCTTCTGCGGTTGCATGAGTTGGTCTCTTGGTGGTCTCTTCCTCTGTCGTTCGCTGGACCCTTACATTAAAAGATTAGGGTTGGGGTTAGGGTTATTGTAAAGGTTAAGTTCAGGTTTAGTGTTAGGGTTAGTCTTAGGGTTAGGTTTAGGTTTATGTAAGGGTTAGGGTTAAAGTTAGGTTAGGGTTAGAGTTTGTGTTAGGGTTAGGGTTAGGGTGTGGGTAATTGTTAGGGTTATGGTTTGGTTAGGTTTAGAGTTTGTGATAGAGTTTCTGCTAGGGGTTTTCTTAGGTTTAGTTGTAGGTTTATGGTTAGGATTAGGGTTAGTGTTACAGTTAGAATTAGGGTTAGGTTTAGGATTAGTGTTTGGCTTAATGTTAGATTTATTGACACTTAGTTTTAGCGTTAGGTTTAGAGTAAGTCTTAGTGTTAGGGTTATGTTTATGGTAAAGTTTAGGGTTAGTGTTAGTGTTAGGATTAGGGTTCATGAGAGTGTTCGTGTTAGGTTATTGTTAGTGTTAGTGTTAGGGTTAGGATTAGGTTTAGGATTAGTGGTAGTGTTAGGGTTAGGAATAGGTTTAGGGTTAGTTTTAGGTTTAGGGCTGGGGTTAGTGTTAGGTTTAGGGTTCATGTTAGGGTTAGGGTTAGGGTCATGGTTAAGGTTAGTTTTAGGGTTAGGGTTAGCGTTATGGTTAAATTTAGGGTTAGTGTAAGGGTTAGGGTTAGGTTTAGTGTTTGTGTTAGGGTTAGGGTTCGTGTTAGTGTTAGGAATAGGGTTAGTATTAGGGTTTTTTGTTAGGTTTAGGGTTAGCTTCAATATTAGTGTTAGGGTTAGGGGTAGGAAGCGTATTAGGGTTAGGGATAGGTTGAGGGTTGGGGCTAAATTTAGGGTTAGTGTTAGTGTTACAGTTAGGGTTAGTTTTAGGGTTCATTTTAGGTTTAGGTTTAAAGATATGTTTTGGGTTAGTTTTGGGGATAGGGTTAGTGTTAGGGTTAACGTTAGGGTTATTGTTAGTTTTAGAGTTCAGATTAGGGTGATGTTTAGTGTTAGGGTTGTGTTTTTGTGAGCGATATGGTTTGTGTTAGGATAAGGTTTTAGGTTAGGGTTTGTTTTAGGGTTAGGGATAAGGTAAGGGTTATTTTTAGGTTAAGATTAGGGGTAGATTGAGGCTTAGGTTTAGGTTTAGGGTTAAGTTTAGGTTTAGTTGTAGGGTGACTTGTAGGTTAGGGTTAGTGTTAGTGTTAGGGTTAGGATTAGTGTTAGGGTTAGGGTTTGTGTTAGGTAAGAGTTAGAGTGAAGGTTATGGATAGGGTTAGGTTTAAAGTTAGGTTCAGGGTCAGTGTTAGTTTTAGGGTTAGAGTTAGGGATGGTGTTAGTGTTAGGCATAGGTTTTGGGTTACTTTTAGGTTTAGGGTTAGAATTAGGGTTAGGGTTAGTGTTATAGTAAGGGTTAGGGTTATGGTTAGGTTTAGTGTGGGTTTAGGGTTAGGTTTCTGGTTAAGGTTAGTTTTTGGGTTAGCGTTAGGGTTAGGGATCCGGTTAGGTTTAAGATTAATTTTAAAATTAGGGTTAGTGTTAAAATTAGTGTTAGGGTAAGAATTATGGTTTGTGTTAGGGTAAGGGTTAGGTTTAGGTTTTGTTTTAGGGTTAGAGTTAAAATTAGGTTTTTTTTATGATTGTAAAGAGGATTAGAGTGAGGTGTAGGGTTAGGATTAGGGATAGTTTTAGAATTACGTGTAGTTTAGGTATAGGTTTAGGGTTAGTGTTAGTGTTAGGGTTAAAGTAAGGGTTAGGGATAGGGTTAGTGTTAGGTTTAGGGTTAGGCTTAGGGTTAGTGTTGGGGTTATTGTTAGTTTTAGGGTTAGAGATAGGTTTATGTTTAAGACTAGGGTTAGGGTTATGGTTCGTTTTAGAGTTTGTGTTAGGGTTATTTTTAGGGTTAGTTCTATGGTTAGTGTTAATTTTAGTTTTCGGTTAGGGTTATGGTTAGTTTTCGAGTTTTGGTTAGGTTTAGGGTTACGGTTAGTGTTAGAATTAGTGATCATGTGAGAGATATAGTTTGTGTTAGGGTAAGGGATAGGGTTAGGGTTTGTGATAGGGTTAGGTATATGCTTAGGGTTATGCATATGGTTAGGATTTGGGTTAGAGTGAGACTTAGTTTTAGGACTATAGTTAGTTTTAGTGTTACTTAGTTTAGTGTTAGGGTTAGCATTAGTGTTAGGGTTAGGGTTTAGGTTTAGGGTTGGTGTTAGGGTAAGGTTTAGGGTGAGGGTTAGGGGTAAGGTTAGGTTTATGGTTAGGTTCAGTGTTAGAGTTAGTCTTGGGTTTAGGATTAAAATAGTGTTAGTATTAGGGATAGTTTTAGGGTTACTTTTAGGTTTAGGGTTAGAATTAGGGTTATGGATAGTGTTACAGTTAGGGTTAGGCTTATGATTAGGGTTAGTCTTAGAATTAGGGTTAGGTTTATGGTTAAGGTTAGATTTTGGGTTAGGGTTAGGGTTAGGATTCAAGTTAGGGTTAGTGTTAGTTTTAAAATTAGGGTTAGTGTTTTGGTTTGTGTTAGTATTAAGCTTAGTGTTTGGGTAAGAATTATGGTTTGTTTTAGGGTAAGGGTAAGTTTTAGGTTTTCTGTTAGGTTAGAGTTATAATTAGGATTTTGGTTATGATTAGAAAGAGGGTTAGAGTGGAGGGTTAGGGTTAGGGTTACAGTTAGTTATAAGTTATGTGTAGTTTAGGTATAGTATTAGCGTGGGGGTTAGGGTTAATGTTAGTGCTAGGGTTAAAAGAAGATTTAGGGAAAGGGTTAGTGTTATGTTTAGGGTTAGGCTTAGGGTAGGGTTAGGGATAGGGTTAGTGTTGGGGTTAGGGTTAGTGTTAGGATTAGGGTTAAAGTTAGTGTTAGGTTTAGGATTAAGTTTAGGGTTAGTGTAACAGTTAAGGTTAGGATTAGTTTCAGGGATAGTGTTAGGTTTAGGGTTAGTCTTAGTGTAAGCTTTAGTGTTAGTCTTAGGGTAGGGTTAGGGAGAGTGTTAGGGTTAGGGATAGGATTGGGGTTAGGGCTAAGTTTAGGGTTAGGATTAGTGTTACTGTTAGGGTTAAGCTTAGGTTTCGATTTGTGGTTAGGTTTAGGGGTATGTTTAGGGTTAGTTCTAGGGTTAGAAGGTTTCGTGTTATTTTAGGTTTAGTTTTAGAGTTAAGGTTATGGTAAGTGTTAGGGTTATAGTTAGGATTAGGGTTACAGTGAGGCATAGGATTAGGTTTAGGTTTAGTTTAAGTGTTATTTGTTGGTTAGGGTTAGTGTTAGGGTAACGGATAGTATTATTGTTAGGGTTAGGGTTTTTGTCAGGGTAAGATTTAGAGTTAGGGTTAGGGGTAGGGTTAGGTTTAGGGTTAGGTTCAGTGTTAGTGTCAGGGTTAGGGTTAGAGATAGTGTTAGGGTTAGAAATAGTATTAGGGTTACTTTCAGTTTTAGGGTTAGAATTAGAGTTAGTGTTATATTTAGGGTTAGGTTTAGGGTTATGGTTAGTGTTAGGGTTAGGGTTAGGTTTTGTGTTTGGGTTACTGTTAGGGTTAGTGTTTGATTTAGTGTTAGGGTTAGGTTTATATTTAGTGTTATGTTTACAGTTAGTGTTAGTATTGGGGTTCAGCTTAGGATTAGGTTTATAGTTAGGATTAGGTTATTATTCGGGTTAGGGTTTGGGTTATGTTTATGGCTAGTTGTACACATAGGTGTAGGTTTAAGGTTAGTGTTAGAGTTTGTGTTAGGGTTAGGGTTTGTGTTAGTGTTAGGATTAGAGTTAGTTTTAGAATTAGGTTTCGGTTTAATGGTACTGTTATGGTTATTTTTAGGGTTCGGTTTATGGTTTGTATTAGAGTTACAGTCAGGGTTAGGGATTGTGTTATGCTTAGGGTTAGAGTTAGGGTTAGTGATAGTTATAGGCTTAGGGTTAAGTTTAGGGTTAAGATTAGAGTTAGGATTAGTGATAGAGTTAGGGTTAGGATTAGGGTTTGTTTTAGTGTTAGGGTAAGTGTTAGGTCTAGTTTTAGGTTTAGGTTTAGTGTTAGTGTTAGGGTTAGGGTTAGGGTTAGTTTTAGAATTAGGTGTGGGTTTAAGGTTAGTGTTAGGACTAGTGTTAGGGTTCAGGTTATGGTTTGTGTTAGGGTTATGGTCAGGGTTAAAGATTGTGTTAGGGTTAGGGTTAGAGTTAGGGTTAGTGTTAGTGATAACCTTAGAGTTAGGGTTAGGGTTAGGGTTAGAATTAGGGTTTGGGTTAAGGTTCGGGTTAGGGTTAGTGTTAGGGTTAGGGTTAAAATTAGGATTAGTTTTTAGTGTTAGAGTAAGTGTTAGGTTTAGTTTTAGGTTTAGGTTTAGTGTAAGGGTTAGGGTTATGGTTAGTTTTAGAATTAGGTCTTGGTTTAAGGTTAGTGTTAGAGTTAGGGTTAAGTTTATGGCTTGTGTTAGGGTTACGGTCAGGCTTAGGGATTGTGTTAGGGTTAGGGTAAGAGTTAGGGTTATGGTTAGGGTTACGGTTAAGATTAGGGTTATTAAGGGTTAGGATTAGCGTTAGGGTTAGTGTTATGGTTAGTGTTAGGTTTAGGGTTAAAGTTAGGGTTAGGCTTTGTGATAGTGTTAGGGTTGGGGTTAGGTTTAGTGTTAGTATTATGGTTAGTGTCACTGTGATAATGATAGGATTAGGTTTAGGGTTAGGGCTATGTTTAGGATTAGGTTTAGGTTAGGGTTAGGGTTATGGTGTGGGATACGGTTTATATTAGGGTTAGACTTATGCTTAGGTTTAGGACTACGGTTAGGATTAAAGTTAGCAATAGGTTTAGAGTTAGTGTTAGGGTTAGTGTTAGGTTTAGTGTTAGATTTAGTCCTAGGGTTCTGTTTATGGTTAGGTTTAGATTTAGTGTTAGGCCTAGGGTTAGGATTAGGGTTAGTGTTTGGAATAGGGTTAGGGTTAGGTTAAGTGTTTGGGTTAGTTATAGGTTTAGGTTTAGGCTAGGGGTTAGGGTTAAGTTTAGTGTTAGGGTTAGGGTTTTCTTTTGGGTTAGGGTTAGGGATAGTTTTAGTGTTAGGTTTGGGTTTAGAGTTATGGTGATGTTTAGGGTTGTAGTTAAGTTTAGGGTTAGGTTTAAGTGTAGTTTTAGTGTTATGGGTAGTGTTAGTGTTAGTTTTAGGGTAAGGGTTTTGGTTGAGTTAGGGTTAGGGATAGGTTTAGGTTTAGGGTTAGTGTTATGGTTAGGGTTAGTGAGAGGGTTATGGTTGGGGTTAAGGTTAGTGTTAAGGTTATGGTAAGGGTTACTGTTAAGGTTAGGTTTAGGGTTAGGTTTATGTAAGTTACAGTTATTGTTAGCATTTAGGTTAGGGTAGTGGTTAGTGTTAGTGTTAGGGTTAGATTTAGAGCTAATGTTAGGGTTAGGGATAGAATTTTTGTTAGGATTATGGTTAGATGTAGTGTAATCATTATGGTTAGGGTTACAATTAGTGTTAGTGATAGAAGTTGTGTTAGAGTTACTGTTAGGGATATCGTTAGGGTTTTTTTAGGGTTAATATTAGGTTTAGGGTTAGGGTTAGGGTTAGGGTTAGTGTTAGGGTTAGATAAGGGTTAGAGTTCGGCTTATGTTAAGGTCAGGGTTATGGTTTAGGTTAGGTTTTGTGTTAGGGTTAGGGTTAGAGTTAGTGTTAGTGTTAGAGTTATTGTTAGGTTTAGGGTTAGTGTTAGTGTTACTGTTAGGAACGGGGTTAGGTTTAGGGTTAGTGTTAGGGTTAGGTTTAGGGTTAGGTTTAGGTTTAGGGTTAGGATTATTTTCAGGGTTAGTGTTATGATTAGTGTTAGGTTAAGGATTAGAGTTCATGTTAGAGTTAGTTTTCGGGTTTGGGTTAGTGTCAGGTATCGTTTTAGGGTTAGGGATAATGATAGGTTTAGAGTTAGGGATAGTGTTAGGGTTGGTGTTAGGGTTACGGTTAAAGTACATCATAGTTTTAGTGTTAGGGTTAGTCTTAGCGTTAGGATAAGTATTAGTGTTAGTCATAGGTTTAGGATTCGATTTAGGGTAAGTATTACTGTTAGTGTTAGGTTTAGAGTAGAGTTAGTGTTAGGGTTAGGGTTAGGGTTAGTGTTAGGTTAGGGTTTGGTTTGAGATTAGGTTATGGTTAGGTTATTGTTAGAGTTAGGGTTTGTGTTACGGTGTGGGTTTGTATTAGGTTTAGAGTTAGGGATAGGGTTAAATTTAGTGTTAGGTTTAGGGTTAGGTTAAGATATAGGGTTAGGTATAGGGTTATGGTTATAATTATTGTTAGTGTAAAATTAGGGTTAGGGTAAGTGTTAGGGTTAGGGTTAGTTGTGCAGTTAGGGTTAATGTTTGTTTTAGGTTTATGCTTAGGGTTATTTTTAGGGTTACATTTACATTGAGGATTTGAGTTAGAGCTAGGGTAAGATTAGGGTAGGTTAGGGTTAGGGTTACGGTTAAGATTAGTGTTAAGTTTAGGATTAGGTTAGTGTTAGGGTTAGGGTTCATGTTATGTTTAGGGGTAGGTTTTGTGTTAATTTTAGGTTTAGTGTTTCTTTAGGATTAGGGTTTGTGTTAGTGTTAGCTTTAGGTTTAGGGTTATTTTTGTGTTTTCTTGTGTTATACTTAGGTTTAGGCTTTGTGTTAGTGTTAGGGTTAGGATTATACTAGGTTTAAGATTAGGGCTAGGGTAATTGTTAGGTTTAATGTTAGGGTTAGGGTTACTCTTAGGAATAAGATTTGGGTTAGTGTTAGGGTTAGAGTTAAATTAGGGTTAGGGTTAGTTGTAGGGTTAAAGTTAGGGTTAGGGTTAGAATTTCTGATAGAATTAAGAATAGGGTTAGTTTTAGGGTTAGTATTAGGTTTAGGGATAGTCTTTCGGTGAGGGTTAGGCTTAGTGGTATGGTTAGGTTTATGGTTTGTGTAAGGGTTATGGTTATGGTTAGTGTTTGGTTTAGTGCTAGGTTTAGGATTAGGGTTAGGGTTAGGTAAGGTTTAGCATTAGGGCTAGGTTAGGGTTATGGTTATTGTTTGGCTTAGAGTTTGTGTTTGGGTTGGGTTATGTTTAGGTTTAGGGTTAGGCTGAGGGTCAGTGATAGATTGAAGATTAGGTTTTGTGTTAGTGTTATGTTTAGGTTTATTGTCAAGGTAATTTTTACGGTTAGTGTTAGGGTTCAGGTTAGTGTTAGAATTAAGTTTAGGTTAGGGTTTGTATTAGGGTTCATGTAAGGGTTTGGCTTAGGGTTAGTGCTAGGTTTAGGTTTACAATTTGGTTCAGCTTAGGGTTAGTGTTAGGGTTAAAGTTAGGTTTAGCATTAGTGTTTCATTTAGGGTTGTACTTAGGTTTAGGGTTAGCGTTAGGTTTAGGGTAAGGGTTAGTGTTTGGTTTAAAATTGCACTTAGGGTGAGGGTTAGGGTTAGGGTTATGTTTAGGGTTAGCCTTAGGGTTAGTGTTAGGGTTAGTGTTATGTTTAGGTTTATGTTTAGGATTAGGGTTCATGTTAGAGTTAGGGTAAGGGTTAGAGTTAGTGTTAGGTTTACTGTTAGTGTTAGTGTTAGGTTTAGAGTTATGTTTAGGTTTAGGGTTAGTGTTACATTTAAGGTAAGGGTTAGTGTTAGGTTTTTGAGTTAGGTTTAGGGTTAGGTTTAGTGTTAGGGTTAGTGTTATTGTTAGGTATAGGGTTCGTGTTAGAGTTAGGTTTATGGGTAGGGTTAATGATAGGGTTAGGGCTGGGGTTAAGGGTAGTGTTAGGATTTCTTTTAGGGTTATGTTTAGGGTTTGTGTTAGGTTTAGATTTAGATTTAGTGTTAGGGTTAGAATAAGGGTTAGTTTTCGTGATAGGCTAAGGTTAGTGAAAGGATTAGTGTTATGGTTAGAGTTACTTTAGAATTAGTGTTATGGTTAGGATTAGGGTTATTTATAGGGTTAGGTTTAGGGTTAGGGTTAGTGTTAATTTAGGGTTAGGGTTAGGGTTTGTTTAAGGTTACATTTATGGTAAGGGTTAGTTTTTGTTTTACTGTTAGTGTTAAGGTTAGGGTTAGTGGTAGGGTTATTTTTAAAGTTAGATTTAGTGTTAGGGTTAGGGTTAGGTTAAAGTTTAGTGTTAGGTTTAGGGTTATGTTTAGAATTAGTATAAATTTATGTTAATGGTTAAGGCTAGGATGAGGGTAAGTGTTAGTGTTTGTTTAGGGTTAGGGTTTGTGTTAGAATTAGTGTTATGGTTATGTTTAGTGTTAAAGTTACTGTTAGGATGCGGTTTAGGGTTAGGTTTATGTTTAGAGTAGGTTAGGGTTAGGGTTAGGGTTAGGGTTAGGGTTAAGATTAGTGTTAGTGTTATGGTTAAGATTAGAGTTAGGTAAGTGTTAGGGTTAGGGTTAGGTTTAGTTTAGGGTTATGTTTAGGGTTAGGTTTAGGGGTTTTATTTAAGGTTTAGGGATAGGGTTTGTGTTAGGTTTAGGTTTAAGTTTAGGGTTTGGATTAGGGTTAGAGTTAGAGTTATGGTGAGGGTTAGGTGAAGAATTAGTGTTAGAGTTAGGGTTAGGGTTATATTTAGGGTTAGGTTTAGTGTTAGGATTAGGGTTATGGTTAGTATGAGGTTTAGATTTAGTGTTAGCATGAGGGTTAGGTTTAGGTTTATGGTTAGGGTTAGGATTAGGGTTAGGTGTATGTTCTGGTTTTCTGTTAGGGTTAGGGTTAGCTTTAGTTTTAGGTTAAGTTTTAGGTTTGTGTTTAGAATTTGGGGGAGGGTTAGGCATAGTGGTATGGTTAGTTTTAATGTTCTTGATAGGATTAGGTTTAGGATTAGTGTTATTTTTAGGATTAGTGTTAGGTTTAGGTAAGTGTTAGAGTTAGGGTTAGGTTAGGGTTAGGGCTATGATTTGGATTAGACTTTTTGGTAGGTTTAGGGTTAGGGTTAGGCTTAGTGTTACGGTTAGGGTTAGGGTTAGTATTAGTGTTAGGTTTAGGTTTTGTGCTAGGGTTATAATAAAGGTTATGGTTAGGGTTAAGGTTACAGTTACTGTTATGGTTCAGATTATTGTTAGGGATAGGTTTAGGTTAGGGTTAGGTTTAAGGTTAAGGATAGGTTAGGGTTAGGATTTGGTTTCGGGTTCATGTTAGTTTTAGGGTTAGGGTTAGTTTTTGGTTTTGGTTTAGGGTTAGGGTTAGTGTTAGGGTAAGGGTTAGTGTTAGGGTAAGAGTGAGGGTTAGGTTTAGGTTTACGGTTATATTTAGTATCTGGGTAAGTGTTAGTGTTATGGTTAGTGTTAAGTTTAGGGTTAAGGATAGGTTTAGGTTTACTGTCATGGTTTGAGTTAGGTTTAGGGTAATTGTTTTGGTTAAGTTTAGGGTTAAGTTTAAGTAAGGGTGAAGTTTAGGGTTAGATTATGGTCAGGGTTGTGGTTTTTGTTAGGATTTTTGTTAGATTTAGAATTATACTTAGTGTTAGTGTTAGGGTTAGGGTTAATTTTATAGTTAAAGTGAGGCATAGGTTTCGGGTTAGTGTTAGGTTTAAGACTAGGGTTTGGGTTATGGTTGGGCTTAGTGGAATGGTTAGTTTTACAGTTCATATTAGGTTAGGGTTAGTGTCAGGGTTATTGTTGGGTTCAGGATGATGGTTAAAATTAGATAACATTAGGTTACCTAATTTGGTAGCATTAAGGTTAGGTTCAGGGTTAGGGTTAGGTTTAAGGTTAGGGTGAGGGTTAGTGTACAGTTAGTGTTAGGGTTAGGGTTAGAGTTACTGTTAGGTTTAGTGATAGGTTAAGTATTAGGCTTAGTTTTAGTGTTAGGTTTAGGTTTAGGGGTAGGGTTCATGTTAGTGTTAAAGTTAGAGTTAAGCTTAAGGTTAGTGTTAGCATTATAGTTTTTCGTTATGTTTAGGTTTAGTGTTACGTTTACTATTAGTGTTTTAGGATTCGAGCTAGGATTAGGGATAGTGTTAGGGTTAGGGTTAGAGTTGGGCGATGTTTGGGTTAGTATTAGCGTTCTGATTAGTGTAGGTTTAAGTTTAGGATTATGATTAGTGTTAGTGTTAGGTTTGTGTTTAGGGTTAGAATTAGTTTTAGGATTCAAGTTAGGATTAGGGTTAGGGTGTTAGGTTAAGATTAGGTTTAAGGCTTGTGATAGGGTTAGGAGTAGGGTTAGGCTTAAGGTTACGGTTTGGGTTAGTGATATGTTTAGAGTTAGGGTTAGTGTTAGTTTTAAAATTACAGTTATTTTTAAGGTTAGTGTTAGGGTTACGACTAGGTTAGTGTTTGTGTAAGGTTTAGGGTTAGGTTTATGGTTACGGTTGGTGTTTGGGTTAGTATTAGAGTAATATTATGGTTAGGTTAGGGTTAGAGTTATGTTTAGGGTTAGGGTTAGGTTTAAAGTTCATGTTAGGGTTGGTGTTAGGGTTAGGGTTATGGTTCAGTTTAGTGTTAAGGTTAGTGTTAGGGTAAGGTTTAGGGATAGGGATTGGGACAGGGTTAGTGTTAGTGTTAGGATTAGTTAGTGTTAGGGTTATGGTTAGGTTTAGGGTTTTAGTTAGTTTTAGGGTTTGTTTCCATGTAGGTTTAGGGTTAGGGTTAGGTTAGTGATAGGGTTAGATTTAGGGTTTGGTTTAGGTTTCCTGTTAGGGTTATGGTTATGGTTAGGGTTAATGTTAGGGTTAGGGTTAGGTTTAGGGTTAGTATTAGGGTTAGGTTTAGGGTGAGGATTAGTTTTTCTAATAGGGTTATGTTTAGGGATAATGTTGGTTTATGGTTAGGGTTCATGTTAGGATTAGGATTAGGTTAGTGTTACAGTTAGGTTTAGTGTTAAAGTTATAGTTAGTGTTAGGTTTACTGTTAGGTTTAGGAATAGTGTTATAGATAGGGATAGGTTTATGTTTAGTTTTAGGGTTAGGGTTAGAGTTTACTGTTATGGTTAAGCTTAGAGTTAGGGTTAGGATTAGTGTTATGTTTAGGGTTAGTTTTAGCTTTATTTTTATGGTTAGTGATAGTGTTAGTGTTAGGGTTAGGCAAAGCATAGGGTTAGGGTTGGGTTAGGTTTAGGATAATGGTTTTGGTTAGGGCTTGTGTTAATTTTAGTGTTAATGTTAGGGTGAGTGTTAGGTGTAGGATTAGGGTTAGGTTTAGGGTTAGTGTTAGGGTTAGCATCAGGATTAGGTTTAGAATTAGTTTTAGGGTTAGAGTTAGGATTAGGGTTATGTTTAGGGTTAGGGTAATTTTAGGCTTAGGGTTAAAATTAGGGTCACGGTTAGTGCTTTGTTTATGGTTAGGTTTAGGATAAGGTTTAGGTTTAGGTTTACGGTTAGGTTTAGTGTTAGGGTTTGGTTTAGTATTAGGGTTAGGTTTAGTGTTAGGATGGGTTATGTTTAGTTTTAGGCTTAGTGTTAGGGTTTGTTTTATGTTTAGTTTTAGTATTAAAGTTAGGGTTACAGATCAAATTAAGATTAGGGTTAGGGTTATTGCTAGTGTTAGCATATAGTTAGGATTAGCATTAGTGTTAGGGTTAGGGTTAGAGTTGTGGTAAGGGTTAGGTTCAATGTTAGTGTTATGGTTAGGATTAGGGTCAGGTTTAGGCTTAGTGATAGGGTAGGATTAGAATTATGGAAAGGGCTAGGTTTAGGTTTAGTGTTAGACTTAGGGGTAGGTTTAGGCTTAGCATTAGTGTTATAGTTAGGGTTCGTGTTAGGGTTAGGGTTATGATGAATCTTAGGGTTAGGGTTAGGTTTAGTTTTAGTGTTTGGGTTTGGGTTAGGGTTAGGGTTATGGATAGAGTTACATATAGGGTTAGATTTAGCTTTAGTTTTATGGTTAGTGGTAAAGTTGGTGTTAGGGTTACTTAAGGGTTAGGGTTAGGGTTGGGGTATGAGTAGAGTTATGGTTTGGGTTATGATTTATGTTAGGGTTAGAGTTAGGTATAGAATTATGGTTAGGTGTAGGGATAGGGGTAGATTTAGCTTTAATGTTAGGGTTAGAGTTATAGTTATGTTAATAATTAGTTTTAGGTTTAGTGTTAGTTTTAGTGTTAGGGTTAGATTTAGGGTAAGTTTTAGGTTTAGTGTTAGGTTTAGGGTTAGGGTTAAGGTTTAGGTAAGTGTTCAGGTTAGTGTTAGGGTTAGTGTAAGTTTAGGGTTAGGTTTAGCCTTAGGTTTAAGGTTAAGGTTATGGTTAGGGTTAGGGTTAGGGTATTTGTTAGAGTTAATGTTATGGTGAGTGTTAGGGTTTGGTTTAGGGTTAGGGTTAGTTTTTGTGTTTGTGTTAGGTTTAGGGTTATGAATAGAGTTAGGTTTAGAGTTAGTTTTAGCTTTAGTTTTATGGTTAATGTTAGGGTTAGTGTTAGGGTTACTTAAGGGTTAGGGTTAAGGTTGGGGTAATATTAGTGTTATGGTTTGGGTTATGGTTTGTGTGAGGGTTAGGGCTAGGGTTAGGATTACAATTACAGTTAGGTTTAGGGTTAAGGTTAGAGTTAGCATTAGTGTTATGGTTGGAGTTAGAGTTAGGTTAAGAAGTAGTTTTAGCGTGAGTGTTAGGGTTAGTGTTAGTGTTAGATTTAGGGTAAGTTCTAGGGTTAGTGTTAGGGTTAGGGTTAGTGTTAGGGTTAGGTTTAAGGTTTAGATAGGTGCTCAGGTTAGTTTTAGGGTTAGGTTTAGTTTTAGGATGAGTGTTAGGATTAGAGTTAGGGTTATGGTTAGTTTTAGGTTTGGGATAGGGTTAGTGTAAGAGTTATGGATAGTCTTAAGGTTAAAGATAGGTTTAAAGTTAATGTTAAGCTGAGGTTAATGGTTAGTATTATATTTATTGTTAGGGTTAGGTTTAGAATTAATATTAGGTTTAGGATTAGGAATACGGTTAGTGTTAGGATAAGTGTTAGTGTTAGAAGTAGTGTTAAGTTAGGGTTTAGGTGTAAGTTTAGGGTTAGTGTTACTGTAAGATTAGGTTAGTGTTAGGGTTAGTGAAAGCTTAAGTGTTATATTTAGGGTTAATGTTAGTGATAGTGTTAGGGTTGTGTTTAGTGTTAGTGTTCGGGTTAGGGTGAAGATTTGTGTTAGGGTTAGTGGTAGTGTTAGGGATAGGTTTAATGTTAGTTTTAGGGTTAGTGTTAGGGTTAGGGTTAGTGTTAAGGTTAGGTTTAGGGTAATTGTTAGGGTTAGGGTTATGGTTACAGATAGAGTTATTGTTAGTTTTAGGGTTAGCGTTAGGGTTAGTGTTAGGTTTGGAGTTAAGGTTAAATTTAGGATTAGTGTTAGGGTTAGTGTTATGGTTTCTGTTAGGGTAACGGTTAGGTTTAGAGTTACAATTATGTTTAGGATTCAGGGTATGTTTAGTTTTAGGCTTAGAGTTAGTTTCAATTTACGATTAGGGTTAGGGTTAACATCGTGTTTGGATTAGATTTAGAGTTAGGGTTAGTGTTATGTTTATTGTTAGGGTTATCATTAGTTTTAGATTAGTTTAGTTTTATAATTAGTGTTAGGATTAGGTTTAGGGTAAGGTTTAGTATATGTTTAGGGTTAGTGTTATGGTTAGGGTTAGGGTTAGGTTTAGTGTTAAATTTGGATTAGTTTTAAGGTTATTGTTAGGCTTATAGTAAGGTTTATGGTTAATGTTAAGTTTAGGGTTAGGATTAGGGTTCGTGTTAGTGGTACGGTTAGTGTTAGTGTTAGGGTTAGTGTTAAGGATATTGTAAGGGTTAGTTTTAGGTTTAGGTTTAGCATTAGGGTTAGAGTTACTGTTATTGTTAGGGTTAGTTTTAAGTTTAATGTTTGGGTTAGGGTTAGTGCTAGGTTTATTGTTAGTTTCAGGGTTAGGGTTAGTGATAGCGTTAGCTTTAGTGTTAGTATTAGCATTCAAATTGGAGTTAGGTTGAGGGTTACAGTTAGTGTTAGGGTTAGGGTTAGTGTTAGGTTTAGGGTTAGGGTTAGGGTTAGGGTTAGTGTTAGGGTTCAAGTTAGGATTAGGTTTAGGGTTAGTATTAATGTTAAGATTAAGATTATGGTTTGTGTAAGGTTTAGGGTTAGGGTTATGTTTTGGGTTAGGTTTAGGGTTGGTGTTTGAGTTAGTATTAGGGTAATGGTTAGGGTTAGCTTTAGTGTTAGTGTTAGGTTTAGGGTTAGAATTTCTCTTAGGTTTAGGGTTGTAGGTTGGGTTAGGTTTAGGGTTTGTGTTAAGGTTATGTTTATGTTTAGGTTAGGGTTAGTGTCAGGGTTAGTGTTAGTGTTAGGTTTAGGGATAGTGTTAAGATTAGGGATAGTTTTAGGGTTAAGGTTATTTTTAGGTTAGGGTTAAGTTTAGGTATATTGCTACGGTAACAGTAAGGGTTAGGTTTAATTTTGGTGACAGGGTTAGTGTTAGGGTTAGTTTTACTATTAGGGTGAGGGTTATTGTTTGGTTAGGTTTCTGGTTAGGCTTAGGTTTAGTTTTAGACTTAGTGTTAGGGGTAGGTTTAGTGTTAGGGTTAGGGTTTGTGTTAGGATCAGGGATAGGTTTAGGTTTTCAGTTAAGATTAGGGTTAGTTTAATGTTAGGATAAGTGTTTGTGTTAGTGTTAAAGTTAGGGTTAGGGTTATTGTTTCATTTAGGTTTTGGGTTAGGTTTAAATTTGTGTTAGGGTTAGGGTTAAGGTTAGTATTAGGTTCAGGTTTAGGGTTATGGTTAGTGACAGGATTAATATTAATATTAGGACTCGTGTTAGTGTTAGGGTTATGGTTAGTTTTAGGGTTAGAGTTGGTCTTAGGGTTAGGGTTAGTGCAGGTTTAGGGTTAGAATTAGGGTTACGGTTAGTGTTAGGTATATTGTTAGTTTTAGGGATAGGTTTAGGGTTAGTGTCAGGGTTAGGGTTATGGTTAGTGTTACAGTTAGGATTAGAGTTGGTGTTAGGGTTTGTGTTAGGGTTAGGGTTAGTTTTAGCTTTCGTTTTATGGTAAGTGTTAGGGTTATGGTTAGAATTTGGTAATGTTAGAGTTAGGGTTGAGTTAGGTTTAGGGTTATTGTTTGTGTTAGCGTTTGTATTTGGTTTAGAGTTAGAGTTAGGGTTATGGTTAGGATGTAGTGTTAGTGTTAGGGTTAGTGTTAGTGTTAGGTTTATATTTAGTGTTAGGATTAGCATTAGGGATAGGTTTCGGGTTAGTGTTAGGGTATGTTTTAGGTTTAGTGTTGGCATTAGGGTTAGTGTTAGGATTAGTGATAGAGTTAGGTTTAGGTCTTGAGTTAGGGATAGGGTTATGTTTAGGTTTAGCTTTAAGGTTAGGTTTAGTGTTAAGGCCCAGGGTTAGGGCTATTTTTATGATTAGCGATAGTGTTAGGGCTAATGGTAGTGTAAATTTAGGATTAGATTTATTGTTATGGTTAGATCTAGGTTTAGGGCTATAGCTAGGGTTAAGTCTAAGTTCAGGTCTAGTGTTAGGTTTATGGTAATAGATAGGGTTATAACTAGAAATAGGGCTAGGTTCAGAGTTCGAGTTAGTCTTTGGGCTAAGGTTAAGGGTTGGTTTAGGGTGAGGGCTAAATTAGGACTAGGTTTAGTGCTAGGGTTAATGTTAAGGTTAGGCCTAGGTTTAGGGTTAGTGTTAGTGTTAGGATTAGGATTTGGTTTAGGGGAAGGGATAGTGTTATAGCTAGGTTTGGCGCTTGGGTGAGGTTTAGAATTAGGGTAAGGACTAAGGATAGGTTTGGGGTTAGGATTAAGGCTAGGTTTAGGTCTAGGCTGAGAGTTTGTGTTAGGGCTACAGCTAGGATTAGAGCTAGGGATAATGTCAATTCTTGGTTTATGGTTAGTATTAGTTTTAGTGTTAGGTTTTGGCTATGTCTCTTGAAAAGTTAAGGTGTAGGGTAAAGATCAAGTATAGAGCTAGGTGTATTATTAGGGTCAGGGTCCAGGTAGGGTTTGGTTTAGGTTAAGATTTAAGGTTAATGCTTGAATTAGCAGTGGGTTCAGGTTACGGTTAGGATAATGGATAGAATTAGGTTAATGGTTCTGGTTAGGTTTAGGGTAATGGATAGGTTAGTGTTAATGACAGGGTTATTTTTAAGCATAGAGGTAGCATTTGGGTTAGGTTTTTCTTTAGGGTAATGGATAGGGTTAGAGTAAAACTCAGGGCTAGGGTTAAGGTTAGGCTAAAGGTTAGAGTTAGGCTTAGACCTAGGGTTAATATTAAGGTTAGGGTTAGGGTAAGTGTAGGCATTTGAGCTAGGGATAGGACTAGGGCAAGGGTTAGGTTTTGATTCAGGCCTATGTTAGGTTAAGGATTAGGTTTATATTTAGGCTGGGGATTAGAGTTTGAGCTAGGGTTAGGTTTAGGGCGAGAGTTAGCATTAGGGTTAGGTCTAAGGTTATGGTCAGGATTATGATTAGGGCTAGGTTTAGGGCTAGGTTACGGGCTAGGTTTTGTGGGATTTTTTGCACTAACATTAGGGCTTTTGGTAATGTAAGAGTGAGGGATATTGTTTTGACTAGTTTTCAGGTCAGGGTTATGGATAAGTCTAGTGTTAGTTTTAGGTTTTGGTCTTGGATAAGGTTTAGATTTAGGGTTTTTATTAGATTAAGGGTGATTGTGGGGTTAGATTTAGTTTTAGGTTTAAGGCCAAAATAAGGACTATTGTCGGTTCTAGTGATAGGATTTGTCTTTACGTTAGTTTAAGGGTTATTGTTAAGGCTAGTGCTAGGTTTTTGTTTAGGGCTAGGGCTAGATTTATGACTCTATTTAGGAAGGTTTGGTGTCATGCTAGTGTTACTGTTAGGTTTAGGTAAAGGTTTACTGGTAGAGGTAGTGTTAGGTTTTGATTTAGGGTTAGGGTCAGGTTTAGATCTATGGTTAATATTAGGGTCAGAAAAAGGGTCAGGGTAGGGTTAGGGTTAGAGCTAGAATGAGAGCTAGGTTTAGGACTAGTAATAGAGTTAGGGTTTAGGGTAGGCTAAGAATTATAGTTAGGAATAGGATAGCATTAGGGTGAGGGTTTGGCTTAGGGAAACGAATAGGGTTAGAGGTAGGTTTAGGGTTAGTGTTATGGTCAAGTTTAATGTTAGAGTTAGGGTTAGGATTAGCGTTAGTGTTTGGGTTTAGGTTATAATTAGGTTAAGGGTTAGTATTAGAGATGAATTAGTCTTCGGTTTAGGGTTAGGATTGTGTGAGTGTTAGGGTTAGGGTTAGGGTCAGGGTTAGAGTTCGTGTTAGAGTTAGGGTTGGGGTAGGAACAGGATTAAGTTTAGGGTTAGGTTAGGGTTTGTGTTAGGGTTATGGTTAGGCTTACCTTTAGGATTAGAAATAGGGTTAGGGTTAGAGTTAGTGTTAGGATTAGGGTTAGGGTTCAGGTTATGTTTGGGGTTAGGGTAAGGTTTAGGTTTAGGGTGTTAGGGTTAGGGTTAAAGTTAAGTTTATTGTTAGGGTTAAGGTGAGGGTTAGGATAAGTGTTAGGGTTAGGTATAGGGTTAGGGTTAGTGTTTGTGTTTGTATTAGGGTTAAATTTGGGTTAGGGTTAGGGTTAGCGTTAGGATTAGAATTACAATTTGGGTTAGGTTTAGTGTTAGGGTTAGTGTGAGGGTTTTTGTTAGGGTTAAAGTTTGGTTTATGGTTAGTGTTACAGTTAAGATTAGGATTACAGTTAGGGTTAGCGTTAGGCTTAGGTTTAGGGTTAGTGTTAGGTTTAGGGTTAGTGTTTATGATAGGGTTAGGGTTAGGGTTCATGTTAGGGTTAGGGTGAGTTTTAGTGTTAGGGTTATGGTTTGGTTTAGAGTTAGTGTTAGGGTTTGGCTTAGGGTTTTTGTTAGGGTTAGGTTTTGGGTTAGCATTAGGGTTATGTTTAGGTTTAGGGTTAGGGTTAGGATTAGGTTTAGGGTTAATGTTAGAGATACAGTTAGAGTTAGGGTTAGATTTAGGGTTAGTGTTACGTTTAGGCTTAAGTTTAGGGTTAGTTTTAGTTATAGAGTCATGGTTGGGGTTAGGGTTATTGTTAGGTTTAGGGTTAAAGTTAGTGTTAGTGTTAGGGTTAGGGTTAGGTAAAGTGTAGGGTTAGGGTTACTTTATGGTAAGGGTTATGTTTTGGGTTAGGATTTCTGTTAGGTTAGAGTTAGGGTTAAGTTTTGTGTTTCGGTTATTGTTAGGATGTGGGTTAGTGTTTGTGTTATGGTTAGGTTTAGGGTTAGGGTTCATGTTAGGGTTAGGGTTAGTGTTACAGTAAGTAGTAGGTTTATGGTTAGGGTTAGGTTTAGTGTTACACTTAGCATTAGGGTTAGAGTTAGTTTTTGGGTTAGGGTTAGAGTTAGGTTTAGGGTTAGTGTTAGGGTCAGGGTTAGATTTAGTGTTAGGATTAGGGTTAGATTTATGGTGAGGTTTAGTGTTAGTGTTAGTGTAGGGTTAGGTTTAGGATTAGTGTTATGGTAAGGGTTAGGATTAGCGTTAGGGTTAGTGTTTGGTTTAGAGTTGTGATAGGGTTAGTTTTAAGGTTAGGTGTAGGGTTAAGGTCAGGGTTAGGGTTACTATTAGGATTAACTTTAGGTTAAGGAGTGTGGTTTGGGTTAGTTTTAGGGTTAGTGTTAAGGTTAAAGTTAGTGTTTGGGTTTGGGTTAGGGTTATAGTTAGGCTTAGGTTTAGTGTTAGGTTTAGGGTTAAAGTTAAAGCTAGGTTTAGGGTTAGAATTAGGTTAGTGTTAGGGTTAGAGTAAGGGTTAGAGTTAGGATTTGTGTTAGGGTTAGGGTTAGGGACAGAGTTAGGTTTAGGTTTAGGTTAGGGTTTATGGTAGGGTTATGGTTAGTGTTAGAGTTAGGGTTATTGGTTGTCTTAGGGTTAGTATTAGGGTTAACGTTCGGGTTAGGGTTACTGTTATTTAAAAGGTTAGAATTTGTGTTAGGGTTAGGGTTAGGGTTATGATTAGGATTACTGTTAGTTTTAGGGATAGGGTTAGGGCTAGTGTTAGGGTTAAGATTAGAGTTAGGATTAGTGTAAAATTTAGGGTTAGTGTTAGGGTTATGACTGGTTATAGGGTTAGGATTGGTGTTTTGGTTATATTTAGGGTAACATTAGATTTAGGGTTAATGTTATGGTTAGCGTTAGGGTTAGGTTTAGGGTTAGGGTAATGGTTAGCATTAGAATTTGATGTAGGTTTAGGATTAGTGTTACTGTTAGGGTTAGGGTTAGTTTCAGTGTTTTTGTTATGGATAGGGTTAAGTTCAATATTGGGTTTAGTGTTAGGTTTAAGGATAGGGTTAGGGTTAGGATTAGTGTTCGAGTACGGTTAGGGTTTGGTAAGCTTTAAGGTTGGTGTTAGTGTTAGGGTTAGCATTAGGGTTAGGTTTAGTTTTAGGGTTTGGTTTAGGCTTTGGGTAGGGGTAGTGTTTGGGTTAGGGTTATTCTTATTTTTAGGGTTAGTGTTTGGTTTAGTGTTAGGGTTTGCGTTATGGTTAGGATTTGGGTTAGTGTTAGGGTTATAGTTAAGTTTAGGGTTACAGTTATGGTTAGGATTAGTATTATGGCTAGGGTTAGGATTAGGGTTAGTGTTAGGGTTAGGATTAGTGTTTGTGATAGAGTTAGGTTTAGGGTTAGGTTTCAGGATAGGATTAGGGTTAGTTTTAGTGTTAGCATTAGGGTTGTGTTTAGGGTTAGTTTTAGGGTTAATTTTAGGGTTAGGGTTAGGGTTTGTGTTAGTTTTAGTGTAAAGGTTTTCGTTAGGGTTTTGGTTAAGATTAGAGTTAGATTTTGGGTTAGGCCTAAAGTTTTGGTTTTGGTTAGGATTAGTGTTAGTTTTAGGGTTAACTTTAGGGTTAGAATTAGTTTTATGTTTAAATTTGGTTAGAGATAGTATTACATTTAGGTTAAGTGTTAGTGTTAGGGTTAGGGTTAGGTAAAGTTTAGGGTTAACGGAAGGTTAGGGTTTGGGTTATGGTTTGGTTAGGGTTCGTGTTATGGTTAGCATTAGGGTTAGGTTTAGTGCTAGGGTTAAGGTTATTGTGTGGGTTAGTGTTAGGGTTACGGTTAGGATTAGGTTTAGGGTTCGTGTTAGAGTTACAGTTAGGGTTAGTTTTGGTGTTAGTTGCAGATTTATATTTAGGGCTAGGGTTAGTGTTATGGTTAGAATTAGGTTTAGGGTTAGGATTAGTGTTTGGGTTAGTGTTAGAGTTACATTGAGGATTAGTGTTCGCATTAGGGTTAGAGTAAGTGTTAGGGTTAGAATAAAGTTTATGATGAGATTTAGCGTAAGTGTTAGTGAAAGGATTATGGTTAGTGATGGGGTTAGGTTTAGGGTTAGTATTAGGTTTAGGTTTAGGGTTAGTATTAGGGTTAGGGTTAGGTTAGGTTTAGGATTATTATAAGATTTAGGGTTAGTGTTAGTGTTAGGGCTGGGATTAGGGTTAGGGTTAGTGTTACAGTTAGGGATAAGTTTAGGTTTAGGATTCGTGTTAGGTTTAGGGTTAGGGTTAGGGTTAGTTTTAGGTTAAAGCTTAGAGAAAGGGTTAGGTTTAGGGTAAGTGTAAGGTTTAGGGTTAGGGTCAGTTTTAGGATTAGTGTTAGGGTTCGTGGTAGTGTTAAGGTTAGGGTTAGTGTTAGGATTAGGGTTAGTGTTCGTGTTAGTGTTAGGGTTAGGTTTAGTGTTAGGGTTAGGGCTAGGTTTAGGATTAGTTTTAGTGTTAGTGTTAGGGTTAGGGTTAGGAAGAGTGTCAGGGTTAGGGATAAGTTTATGGTTAGGGATAGGTTTTGGGGTAGGTTTAGTGTTACTTTTAGGGTTGGGATTAGGGTTAGGGTATGTTTTAGAGTTAAGGTTATGTTTAGGTTTAGTTCTAGGGTTAGGGTTAGTGTTAGGGTTTGGGCTAGGATTAGGTTTAGTTTTAGAGTTAGGGTTAGGGTTAGGGTTAGTGTTAGAAATAGTGTTCATGTGAAGGATATGGTTTGTGTTAGTGTAAAGATTATGGTTAGGGTTTGTGTTAGGTTTAGGGATAGGTTTAAAATTAGGGTTATGATTAGATTTGGGGTTAGAGTGTGTTAGGGTTATGGTTAGTTCTAGTGTTTGGGTTAGGGTTAGTCTTTGTGATATGCTTAGGGTTGGGGTTACGTTTAGTGTTAAGGTTAAGGTTAGGGTTAGTGTCACTGTTCGTGTTAGCAATAAGGTTAGGGTTACAGTTAGGGCTATGGTTAGGATTAGGGTTAGGCTAGGTTCAGGGTTATGAGGTGGTAAAGGTTTATGTTAGGGTTAGGATTATGCTTATGTTTAGAGCTACGTTTAGGGTCAGGTGTAGGGATACCTTTATGGTTAGGGTTAGGGTTAGGGTTATTGTTAGGTTTAGTGTTAAGTTTCTGATTATGGTTACTTTTAGGTTTGGTGTTAGCGCTATGGTTAGGTTTGGGGTCAGTATTAGGGTAAAGGTTAGGGTTAGGTTTAGGAGTTGGGTTAGTGTTAGGTTTAGGATTACGGTTTGGGTTAAGGTTAAGTTTAGTGTCTTGGTTAGGGTTAGGTTTGGGATTAGGGTTAGGGATAATTTTAGTATTAGGGTTAGGTTTAGGGTTAGGGTTAGTGTTAGGGTTAGTGTTAGGGTTAGAGATTTTGTGTTAGGCTTAGAGTTTTGGATAGGGTTTGTGTTAAGTTTAGGGTTAGGGTTAGAGTTACTGTTAGGATTAGCCTTAGAGTTAGGTTTAGTGTTAAGTTTTTGGTAGTTTTAGGGTTACGGGTAGGGTTATGTTTAATTTTAGGGTTAGGGTTTTAGTTAGGGTTAGGAAAAGTGTTAGGGTTTGGGTTAGGTTTAGGTTTAGGGTTACTGCTAGGGTTAGTGATAATGAGAGGGTTATGATTAGCTTTAGGGTTACTGTTAGTGTTAGGTTTAGATTTACTGTTATGGTTAGGTTTAGGTTTAGGTAAGGGTTATGGTTAGAGTTAGGGTTCATGTTAGGGTTAAGGTTAGGGTTGAGGTTAGTTTTAGGGTTAGGGTTAGGTTTAGGGTAGGGTTAGATTTAGGGTTAGTGTTAGGGTTAGGGTAGGATTTATATTAGCATTATGGTTAGGGGGAGTGCAATCATTAGGGTTATGTTTAGGATTAAGGTTAGGGTTAGGATTAGTCTTAGTGTTAGCTTTTGTGTTAGAGTTAGTGTTAGGGATAGTGTTAGGGTTAGGGTTAGAGTTAATGTTAGGATTAGGGTTAGGATTAGAGTTAATGTTAGGATTAGGGTTAGGGTTAGTTTTAGTGTTAGGATGAGGTTTTGTGTTAGGATTAGTGTTAGAGTTCTGGTTAGGGTTAGTGTTAGGTTTAGGGTTAGGGTTAGTGTTAGGTTCAGTGTTAGGGTTAGATAAGGGTTAGGGTTCTGTTTATGTTAGGGTCAGGATTATGGTTTAGATTAGGGTTTGTGTTAGGGTTAGGGTTATAGTTAGTGTTAGTGTTAGGGTTAGGGTTAGGGTTAGGGTAAGGTATAGTGTTATTGTTAGTGTTAGGAATGGGTTAATTTCAGGGTTAAAGTTAATGTTAGGTTTAGTGTTTGGTTTAGGATTAGAGTTACTGATATGTTTATGGTGTGGGATCGTGTTAAGGTTAGGGTTAGGGTTAGGGTTAGGTTTATTGTTAGGGTTAGAGGTAGGGTTAGGATTAGCATTCAATTTGGCATTAGC
>NW_026006431.1:0-4938 GCF_001458135.2 Marmota marmota marmota
GTCCCTGTAGCATGCTCTTTTTAGGTCTTTAGGGAATAGACCAAGAAGGGGAATAGCTGGGTCAAATGGTGGCTCCATTCCCAGCTTTCCAAGAAATCTCCATACTGCTTTCCAAATTGGCTGCACCAATTTGCAGTCCCACCAGCAATGTACCAGTGTACCCTTTTCCCCACATCCTCGCCAGCACTTGTTGTTGTTTGACTTCATAATGGCTGCCAATCTAACTGGAGTGAGATGGTATCTTAGGGTGGTTTTGATTTGCATTTCTCTGACAGCTAGAGATGTTGAGCATTTTTTCATGTACTTGTTGATTGACTGTATGTCCTCCTCTGAGAAGTGTCTGTTCAGGTCCTTGGCCCATTTGTTGATTGGGTTGTTTGTTCTCTTATTGTCTAATTTTTTGAGTTCTTTGTATACTCTGGATATTAGGGCTCTATCTGAAGTGTGAGGAGTAAAGATTTGTTCCCTAAAAAATTATTTTTTAAAAAATAGTATATGGTAGGAAAGGAAGAACCAAAACTCTTTCTATTTGTAGACAGTGTAATTGTGCACAAAGAAAATCCAAAAGAATCCACAGAAAATCAAATAGAATTACGGAACAAATTTATTGACACTGCTGCATACAAGGTGTATGTAAAAAATCAAATTAATTTTTATAAATCAGCATCAAATAAATATGAAATGGAAGTTTTAAGGATACTATTTGCAGTTGTATCAAAAACATCAAATAATTAGGAACAAATCTAACAAAAGATGCCTAAGAGCTTTATATTGAAAACTACAAAATATTGAGAAAATTCATTTTAAAAGAATTTAAAAAGTCAATGTCATGTTTATTGATTACAAGAATGAGTGTGGTACAGAAAATTTGATTGAATTTCTTCTCTCATATGCAGAAGCTAGAGCAAAATAAGGGGGGAAAGGGGAGGGGTCAGATATTAAAGATACAGGGAAGATCAGTGGAGTAGAAGAAGGAGATTGAGAGGGAGAAAGGAGGGTGGGAAAAGGGAGGAAATGTGGAATAAATTCAACAAAGTTCATTATATGCACACAACATATGTAAATATACCTCAGGAAATTCTACCTTTATGTGTATATAAAAAGCACCAACCAAAAATAAATAAATGAGTGAAATGAAGATCAGCAGAGTAGAGGAAGGAGAATAAGGAGAGGGAGGAGAGGAAGGATGTGTGAGAATGGAGACTGAAATGAAGTACATGAAATTCCATGCATGTATGACTTTCTCAAAATGAACCCAACTACTATGTATAACTATAATGCTCTAAAAGAATCAGTATGGTAAACATGTGAATTCTCCCAAAGTTGATCCATAAACGTAATGCAATATCAGTCAAAATCTCAATAGCTTGTTTTTATTCTATTTAAAATCAACACATTGCCAGGGGCAGTGGCACATGCCTGTAATCCCAGCAGCTCTGGAGGCTGAGGCAGGAGGCTTGCGAGTTCAAAGCCAGCCTCAGAAATTTAGTGAGGCACTAACCAACTTAGTGAGACCCACTCTCTAAATGAAATACAAACTACGGCTGGGGATGTGGTTCAGAGATCAAGTAGCCCTGAGTTCAATCCCCGGTAACCCCCCTAAATTAGACACATTGATTCTAACTATTATATGAAAATGCAAGAAGCAAGAATATCCCAGATGATCTTGAAGAAGAAAAATATTGAAGGACTTACATTATAATATATTGAGACTTATAATAAATCTTTAGAGATTAAACAGTGTGACAGAAAGACAAATAGATTAACAAAACACTAAAGGACCATAAACACATTCACATATATGTGGCCACCTGGTTTATGATAAAGGTGCTAGTGAACTAAAATTGGAAAAAAGAAGATAATTTTAGCAATTGGATATTCTTCTCTATATGAAACAAATGAATCTTAATACCTTACTTCACATCATACATAAATATCTACTTCAGATGTATTGTGAATCTAAATTAAAATGGCAAATCAATAAAACTTCTATTAAAAAGCAAAGAAGAATATTCTATGACCCCAGCAAAAATTATTTATTTTTCTTCCAGATGTCAGTTTTGTGGTTTTATTTAAGTACAAATAAAATGTACACATGAGCCATCTTTTCATTTTTTTCTTCACTGTGCAACCTGCCATTAGGATTAATAACTCTGGTGATCAAATTGGCTGCTCTTTAAATGATGGCTTTGCTGTTCTTGAAGGGAACACTGAGCAATCAAAGCACAGTAAGATTAGTTGCACATCAGCAGCAATTCCTGTTCCTGGACATTGTGGACCAGGAACTTCCAGAAGCCACTGGAGCATGTGCTCCTTTTTCTCATTGCTCTCATAACCAATATGTAGCTGCAAGATCTGTTCCTTAAATATTCTCTGCATCAGGTTGTTAATACCTCCAGGTTTCTGCTAGTTGCACTTAATTTTAACATATGGGTCTGATGGATGCTGGATTAACTTCTTTTTTTTTTCTTTTTGTACCAGGAATTGAACCTAGGGGCACAAAACCACTGAGCCACATTCCCAGCCCTATTTTGTATTTTATTTAAAGACAAGGTCTCACTGAGTTGCTTAGCTCCTCACTTTTGTTGAGGGTGACTTTGAACTCAAGATCCTCCTGCCTCAGCCTCCCAAACTGCTGGAATTACAGACATATGCCACTGCGCCTGGCCCCAGCTCTTTTTTTATCTTTTATTTAGAGACAGAGTCTCGCTAAGTTGTTTAGACCTCACTAAATCGCTGAAGCTGGCTTTGAATTTATGATCCTCCTGCCTTAGCCTCCCGAGTCACTAGGATTATGGGTGTGCGCCACCATGCATGGCTGGATTAACTTCTTGGTCTTGTTTTTGACAAATTTGGACTTCACAAGAGGCCTGATGGCAGCCTTGATTCTGAATAGGGGATGGCTGCCACCTTCCTAGGAAGCACTGAAGAAGAGCACTGATTTCTTATACTAAAAGGCACTAATCATAGGAGAAAAAAAAGTTGACAAACTATACTACTTTGAGGGCTGAGGCTGTGGCTCAGTGGCAGAGCACTTGCCTTGCATGTGTGAGGCACTGGGTTCAATCCTCAGAATCACATAAAAATAAATAAGTAACGGCATACAGTCCATCTATAACTATATAAAAAATTTTAAAAATTAAAAAACATACTGTACTGCTTTGAATTCAGTTAATTCTGTTAATTAAGAAACACTACCACCAGGCATGTTGGTGCATGCCTGTAATCCCAGTGGCTCAGGAGGCTGAGACAGGAGGATCATGAGTTGAAAGCCAGCTTCAGCAACAGTGAGGTGCTAAGCAACTCAGTGAGACCCTATCTCTAAATAAAACACAAAATAGGGCTGGGGATGTGGCTCAGTGGTTGAGTGCCCCTGAGTTCAATCCCCGGTACCAAAAACAAAAGAAAAAGAAACACTACCAAAGGAAGAAAAAGCAACTGGGGATGTAGCTCAGCATTAGAGCATTTGCCTACCATGCATGAGACCATGGGTTCAATCCCAAGTACTCCAGAGAAAGAGAGAGAGAGAAAGAGAGAGAGAGAGAGAGAGAGAGAGAGAGAGAGAGAGAGGGAGGGAGAGGGAGGAAATAAGAAGCAATGCACAGTCAGAAACTATATTGTAAATTACATAATTGACAAAGGCTTGCTTGTATCTAAAATATATAAAAATTCCTACAAATAATTAACAATGGGGTAGACAACCATATAGAAAAATGGGTTGGGATTTATGCGCAGAAAGACAAATAGATTAGTAGAGCATAAAAAGACCAGAACACACATGAATTCATGCACGCAATTTAAAAACTTCTGTACAGAAAAGGAAACAATATTGAAGACATAGCCTATACAGTGGGAGAAAATCTTGGCTGGCTACTCTTCCAACAGAGGGTTAATAATCCAGAATACAAAAAGAATTTTTAAAAACTTAACACTAAACAATGAAACCAATCAATAATGGGCAAATGAACTGAACAGCCATCTCTCAAAAAAAAGTAAGAACAGCCCACAAGAATATGAAAAATACGTTCAACACCTTTAGCAATCAGAGAAATGCAAATAAAAATTATACTGAGCCTGGAGCAGTGGTGCAAGCCTGTAATCCCATTGGCTCGGGAGGCTGAGGCAGGAGGATCAAGAGTTCAAAGCCAGCCTCAACAAAACTGAAGTGCTAAGCAACTCAGTGAGACCCTGTCTCTAAATAAAAAATACAAACTAGGGCTGGGGATGTGTTTCAGTTGTTGAGTGCCCCTGAGTTCAATCCCCAGTACTGAAAAAATAATTCTACTGAGATGTTATCTAACCCTAGTCAGAATAGCAATCATATAGAATACAAAAACTAATAAATTCTGGTGAGGATGTGGGAAGAAAAGAGAACTTATACACTACTGGTGGAAATGTAAATTGGTATAACCCCATGGAAATCAGTATTGTAAGGGTAAAAGAAATTGAAGTTAAAGCGTAAAAGTTAAAGGGTAAAAGACCGGGTGTTGTAAAGTTTCTAAGCTGCAAGGTCTGAGTTAAAATGTAAAGGATTAGGCATTGTTAGGTTTCTATGCTACCTGCAAAACCTGAAATTTCTGTAGCTGTTAAGACAATGCTTGGAACTGCCCAGTAAATATTTCCCCTGACTATTTGGATTGTTTAATAAGGGCTCTGTGTGGTCGCACATAGGCATTGCAGGGCCTGGACCAATCAGTTTAAATGTAACCCCCTCCTTAGGAATGACCTATCCCTCCAGCCTGACCTGTTCCCGCCAATGAATGAACCAATCATGTTTAGGAGTTGTTGTTCAATTTTCCTGCGCCTAATGATGATTTGTTCTGATGTATACAAAGCCCTCCGCCCTCCCCAAAAAGTGTACTTAAGCAGTGCTCAGCCCCTGCTCGGGGCTCTGGGCTGCTTTCCCTTCTTGAGTGGGCACGGAGCCCCAGCATGCTG
>NW_026006432.1:0-4938 GCF_001458135.2 Marmota marmota marmota
CCTGGGGATTGAACCCAGAGGTGCTTCACCACTGAACTAGTTTACTTCTCAAGCCTCTTTACAGGTGTGTGCCACCACGCCAGTCAGATGAATTTTTAAAAGCAAATTGAGGAGAAATACCTAAACAACTTCATAATTGAAAGTATAGGAAAGCACTTAGAAAGTCGCACATCAAATACAGGATGAACACCCAATGCAGGTTCCCTGAGGTGGAGGGAGAACGCTGCAGGCAAGGGCACACCAGAAACTTCCAGGTGCAGTTGTTTGTTTCTTAAGCAGGGAGCTGTCAGAATGTCTGTTATTCACTCTTTTCTTTATCTTTTCCCCTATATTTTTGTAGGTCTGAAATATTGCAAATCAAAGTTTTAGCTACAAGATTACCTCCTCTTTTCCCTTTTCTTTTCCTGTTTTTAAGACGCTAAATCTAAAAATTAACCGTGAGAAGGGTAAAGTCCTTGGCTATTATAAATGGCAGAGATTTAAAAATCTGAATTCTGACTGTGTCTTGTTTCCTCTAGGTTTTCTGGTACGGTTTTTATTGCTATTGATGTGGCTCTGGGGAAAAAGGTAGCAACTTTTTCATACTTCTAGATGTTCTATTAGCTTTTTGTTTAGGAGAAAAACTAGATAAAGCTCAGCGTAATCAATAGGAATATACTTTTTAGTTGGATATATGTTGCAAGAATTAATCTATATAATTTTATAGCCATTCTCACATGAGGGTGAACAAAGAAGGAATTATGTCATAAATAAGCAAATATTTTTAAAAAATGTTTTCCCAGGTTGGAGTGAAAAGAGGGTTAATTCCTGGCACTGGACTGATCTTAGGTTGGTTAATCAACTTCAAGATAAATCTGAACATATTTAGGGTTCAGGTAGTATAAAACACTGAGCATAGTCAGTGTGCAAGTGAAAATATTAATTTTTTGTCAGCTATAATCTCACTATGTAATATCATGTGTTACTATAAATTAGTGACTGGTTGGTGTTTGTTACTTTCTAAGAGAACTAGGAAAACCATTTTTTTCAATTCTGTTTCCATTATAGGTTATGATTAAACAGATTGACTTAAAGAAACACTCACAGAAGGAACTGATCCTTAATGAACTTTTGGTGATGAAAGAACTAAAGAACCCCAACATAATTCACTTCTTGGACAGGTAAATACGTTTGAAGTTCTTTTAAACATTAGGATAAAAATATGGAAATTTATAGTCTGGTGGTTCCATGAAGGATAGCCACTTTGAAGTGTCAATGGTGAGAAGTAAACTTAAAAGAGAAAGAGGAGAGGTGAAACTAGCCTACTCCAAGTTAGAAGGTGCTTTTGCCACAAGGATACTACTTGGCAAGTGAGAGCAGGCATCTAAATGAAGCACATTGCTGATGATGTGTATATTCATGCAAATGAACAGAAGCTAAAACATTAAGAAATGGTCAAATGGGATTCATGTCTTAACCCACAGAGCTGACCAGCAGACAATTCTTAAACATTTGCATCAGTTTTATTTCAAATGCTGTTCTTCATGGCAAATTGTATATGTTTATCTTTTGGCTCATGTAGGCCAAGTGCCGTGGTGCACACCTGTAATCTCAGTGACTAGGGAGGCTGAGGCAGGAGGATTGTGAGTTCAACAACAACAGTGAGGCACTAAGCAATTGAAGGAGACCCTGTCTCTAAATAAAATACAAAATAGGGCTGGAGATGTGGCTCAGTGATTGAGTGCCTCTGAGTTTAATCCCTGGTACCCTACACCAAAAAATAAAAAGCTAGTATAGATTAGCAATTGATGTTTTGTTTTTTTTTTTAAAAAAAGATGGAATGGAAAATTAAGTATATTATTCAATATTTTAAAAAAGTTTTCAAATATATGAATGAAAGATGACTAGTAAAAAATGATACTGGTGATTGCATTATGGTTACAAGGTGATTTTCTTCCACATATAAATTTGTTTAGGATGGAGAGATGATAATATATTTTGAGACTTTAGCCCTAATCATGGGGTCTGGAGGTCTGCATTCATGGAAATAAATTTTTAGGTACATTTCTCTGCTTTTTAAAATAATATTTCAAGTCAGCATGGAATGCTGGTTAAGATAAGCCATAGGAGTTGGAATCATTAGAACTTGACTTCAGATGCTGATTCTGTCACTTTCTATGTGATCTTAGATGAGTTCCTTCAACCTCTCCAAGCCTCTGTCTCTGTATCTGTAAAACAAGACCAATAATCCCTATGTGAAAGGGTTATTTTGGTTGGAAAACTCCAAACTATACACCGAGACTACTATTATGGGCCAACTATGACTTAAAAATCATAGTGAATATCATAATGGCCCTTGGACTTTTTTGTGCTATTACATAGTAACTTTCCAGTTTTCTTCTTAGCTCTCAAACTATCAGCTCTGTAGTTTTATTAATATGACGCTTAATATTTGAACTCTTGAACAAAGAGTGTCATATGTTTAAAAAAATAAAAGGTATGTTTTGTATGTTCTGTTTCTAGTTACCTGGTCGGAGATGACTTGTTTGTAGTGACTGAGTACCTTGACGGCGGGCCACTCACTGATGTTGTAACCGAAACCTGCATGGATGAGGCGCAGATTGCTGCTGTGTGCAGAGAGGTGAGTTTGCTTTCTTTGAGATAAAGCAGGGTGATGTGTGGTCAGCAAGAGATGAATTAAAGGAAAGTTGTTCTGCACAGGGAATTTTGGTTGTACACATCCTCTGCAAGTTATCCCATACTGTTTCATCTCAGATGAGCATTTCAGGCCTTCATGTGTAGGGATACCTTAGGAATGGGGTTTAGGCCCTTTTTTATTCCTTTGCCAAATTGGGGATTGAATCCAGGGGTGCTCCACCACTGAGCTACATCTCCAGTCCTATTTATTTATTTATTTATTTAGAGACAATCTCAAAAGTTGCCTAGCTTGGCCTCAAACTTGTGATCCTCCTACTTCCACCTCTGGTGTAGCTGGGGTTACACGCATGCCTGGTTAGGGTCTTTGAAGAACTAAATTCACCTGCAATCTCCTTATAGTCATCACAATAGTTTATCATCTAGACAGTGCACTTTTGAGAACAAAGTAGGGTGCTTTTAAAAATATACCACTCAGCCAGGGGTGGTGGTGCATGTCTGTAATCCCACTGACTCAGGAGGCTGAGACAGGAGGATTTGCAAGTTCAAGGCCAACCTCAGCAATATAGGGAGGCCCTAAGCAACTTAGTGAGACCGTGTCTCAAATTAAAATGTAAAAAGGGCTGGAGATGTCACTCAGTGGTAAAGTCTCTCCGGATTAAATCTCCAGTGTCCCTTTTCTGGCACCCTCCCCTACTTGCACCCCCTCCCAAAATAAATTGGGAACTAGAACTGTTACAGACAAACAAGGCACATTTATCTTTAATATCAGTAAGTCAGCCTCTGGCTTTATTGAGCTCACGGAAGGTGAAGGAACTGGTGGTTTCTTTATGTTTTTTAATGAATTTCTTTTTGCTTAAGCTAGTAAAGTTTTCCAAATTGCCTAAGTATAAGCCCCAAACAAGTTCCATCTGTCTCTCCATAACTTGTTCTATAGAGGGGACTTGGGATAATTATTTGCTTATTGTCACTGAAACTGATTCTACTTTGTCTTGATGCCACAGGATCATTGTCATAAATGACAAAATTATTAAAGTTTATGAGGGACTATGGTGTAAAACATAGTGAATATAATATTTCTTAACAGAGTATATTTGGTTACTTAAAAAACTAATTAAAACTTAAGAATTTATCCATTAATACTTTGTTTTTCTCAATTTTTTCATAGTTGATATAAAGTCTACTTTAGGAGTTGTTCTAACTGCATTCACTTGGGGTTTCTTTTATGTGCCCAAAATTTTAACTTGTGACTAGTTTATTTCTACTTTTTGTATAAGTATTTTTCTCTGGCTTTATTCTTTTCAAGAATCTGATTAAATGTCTGGAAAATATAACATGAAAATACCATTTATATGGTTTTTCTTTGTATAATAGTACAATATTTGGAATGGTATTTTTACTAGTTACAAATAATGTACAGACTTTGTTGTTCTACTCTGATGGGAATGAGAATAAAAATACAACTCACTTTTCCCAAGTGAATTTTGTATTCAAAAACCATGGGGCAAAGAATTTTTTAAATCTCACTTTATTCTAGTATTTAAGGAAGGGGGTAATTTATCTTCACTTTAAAAAAATATTTTTAATTGTAGATGGACACAATAACATTATTTTATTTATTTGTTTTTAATTGTGGTGGTTATTTTGTTTCTTTGTTTCTGCTCTGGGGATCAGACCTAGGACCTCAAACATGCTGGGCTTTACACTGAACTCTACCCCTAGCCATATATTTTCCTGGTTGGTGTCAGGCTGTGGAGATAGCTTGACCTAAAATCTACCAGAGAAGAAATGAAGAGGACAGAACATTATATTGACGACCCCCCTCAATGCAACCAGACCACCCTCCATCTTGCCTGCTTCTCTTAGTGGCTCACAATGATGAGACTTCTGAGTACCTTAGGTTTCAAGTGCAAATAACCACAAGTTTATCCTCTACTGTGGAAATAATTTCTAAAGAATTTAGGCTCGTTTACCAAGTGCTGTGTACTACTAGGCATTTAAACCTGAAAAGGCCTAGATATTATATGGACATATCCTTCATTTTATAAGAGACCATAAGTTTTAAAAATCCATGGTAGAGACAGGGGATGTAGCTCAGTTTGCCTAGCATACATAGTGCGCTGGGTTTGATTCACAGCACTGAAAAAGAAAAAAAAAGAAAGAAAAGGAAAATAATCAGTGGTGGATGAGTTGGGCACAAGGCAGGTGTCTGCAGTCTTAGCTGCACAGGAAGCTGAGGCAGGAGGATTGTTTGAGGCCAGCCTGGGCAACATAGAAAGGCCTTGTCTTAAAAAAAAAATCACT
>NW_026006433.1:0-4937 GCF_001458135.2 Marmota marmota marmota
CTTATACACATCTATATATATAATTTAAAGGTAAATGTAGCTCAGTGATAGAGCACTTGCCTAGCACCCATGAGGCACTGGATTTCATACTCAGCACATATAAAAATTAATTAATTAATTATATAAAGGTATTGTGTCCATCTACAAAGAAAAAAATTGAAAAAGTTAAATGTAGTTACCTTATTTATTTTAATTGATTTTTAATTTCCACTTCCTTCAAAAGAAAGCAAACATAGTAAAAGTTATCTGTCTTGCTCACTATTGAATTCCAAATCATTTGAATACTTCCACATCCACAAAGGTGCTCAAGAAATACTTGTGGACTGTATGGTTAAACTAAAATAATAATAACACAATAAACACTGAGAATAGAAGAAGGGGAGGGAGAAAGATAATATAAATGAGCTAAAGTATCCTATCTTCCTATTAGAAGTTCATTATAGATACAAGTATATTTTTGGAGTTTTTAAGATAATCAAAAACAAAGTTACTCAACTTCGGAACCATTAACATTTGGGACCAAGAACTATCGTTTACATTGTAGAATCCCTAGATTTACCCACAAGAAGGTCAGTAGCACTCTTATTCCCATGTGTGACAACCAAAAATATATCTAGACGCTGAAAAATGTCCTCTTAGTTAGCAAAATCACTCATAATTGAGAACCATTGCATCTGAAAAGTTATAAGTTTCCACTGTAGAGTGGTACCAAGTCTAGGGAAAAGTAGCAGGGGTAACTGTTTTCATCATAAACTCGATAAGAAATGTTTTGTTGCCATATATATTGTTCTGATAATTAACACTTATTAAAAATTAATGAGGTGGAACCAATAGAGCTTTGTGAAAGGCTAGCCATGTAGGATGAAGAAAAAGGAAGAATCAATAATGATTGGCGTTCTAGCATGTGTATAGCCATAGATGGTGGTTGTGTTCACTGAAATAGGGAATATAGTAGAGGGAACCTTGGCATCAAATAATTTAATCTTGAACTCAAGACTTGAACTTTATAAACTTGTGAGTCATTAAGATATAGGTGATAATTGAAGTCATGACAATGAATGAGATTCTTGGAAAGAGAAGAGAAACCCAAGGAACAAGAAGATACTAAATATGTAGCATTCCAGTCTTTTTCATTCATCTTCATTTTTAAATTAATTGAGTTTATACTGTAAATACTAATTAACATATTTCTAAAAACAAATTTTATCTTTGAAAAAATAATAAAAAATTGCTAAAGCTATTTTAAACACAGATAGAGAAGTACAAACTGTTGTCCAGAACCAGAATTGTAACTTGAATGATCAAATTGAGTAGACGCTGAGCACTAATTATTTGCCAGACAGATGGAGATTCAATAGTAAACAGAACAGGCAACATCCCTGTGTTCATAGAGATTATCATCTAACAGGGAATACAGTCAAAGGAAACAGAAAATACAATGAAGTGTGGTAAGTGCTATGAAAATTAATAATGGAAAGTCACCTCAACTAAAGATGCAATGGGGTGTGATTTAAGCACATTTGATGTCATCCATTTTTCTCTTAGTAGGCATGAGCTCAGTTTCACAAACAAGAAGAAACTATTGTGAGTTCCTTTGCTCTCTGTATTATGAGGTATGACAAGTTCAGGAAGGCTGGCAGTGAAAGTAGAGATGGTTGCCTTTCTGGGACTGACTACAGGATTTGTCCAAACCAAGGCTCTTAGTATACTAGGCTCTGACTCTTTCACAGAGAGTATCTCTGTGTGTTTGTAAATTGGTTTTATTCTCAGTGGGTTGTTCAGTTTATTTCCCAGAAACTCTAGCTGCATTCTCAGTCAGCTACTAGAAAATAGCAAATGCCAGAAAAGGAAGAAGCTGTTTGTGGATTTTTATTTTTGTTTTGTTTTGTTTTGTTGGTAGTAGGTATTGAACTCAGGGACACTTAACCACTGAGCCCTTTTTTACATTTTATTTAGAGACATGGTCTCACTGAGTTGCTTAGGGCCTTGTTAAATTGCTGAGGCTGGCTTTGAACTCAAGATCCTCCTACTTCAGCCTCCTGAGCTGCTAGGATTACAGGCATGTGCCACTGAACACAGCCTCTGTTTGTGCATTTCTTAAAGATAAGAAGCAAGTACAATGTTGACAACAGGAACCTCCATGAACCCTATTGGGTTATAATAAGCAGAAAGACATTGAGCTAAAGAAGAAATCACAGAGACAGGACATATTTGCAGGAAATAGTCTGTCCCCTTCAGAGCTCTGGAAATGACTCTTGCTTAGTAGCAGGGAAGAGGAAAATCAACACTTTCAACAGCCCTGCAACTACCTCTTGAAAATCCTTGGTATCATTAAGACAATTCTTGATCCTTGTCCTAGATGAAATTTCTGCAAATAACTGGTTCAAAAAAACCCGGATATCCCTGTAAGGCAGGGGATTAAAATGTACCTGGTATGAAATAAACACAGGCAATACAGCAGATGAAGTAAACTCATCTGAAAAATGTTACCATAAAGTAGATTGAAAATGTCATCAAATACTTCAAATGAATTTGAAAGCTTTAATGAAACAACTAAGCAAGACCTCATGAAAGAGATGGCAAGATAAGAATAAGATGAAATGTGGGCTGTCAGGTCCCAAGGAGAATGTGGAAAAATAAATTTAACAATCACAGAGATGAAGGCAAAAATGGCAGGATTTCAGGGAAGAAAAGATCTACAGGAAAAGTATAGCAAGTAGTGTCAAATCTATATAAGTTCAGGACTAAAACCAAAACAAATATAGTGATTATGGTTACAGAACAAATGTAAGGGTGATAAATCCAGATGGAGTAGAATTAATATAACTAACAACAATTAGAATATAAAAGAAAATGATGGTGGGAGGTAATGTCCATATGTTTATTTTCTTATTCTTAATAATTGGGGTCAAAAGATACTATTGAAAGTAAACAAATATGCCAATAGAGATATAAGTATATTGAATATTATAAAGTAAACAAGAAGAAATATAATTTAACCAACTAAAATTGGGGAGATAAAAAGAGAAAATGAATAAAAGCAAAAATGACATATGTATAAAATTAATTATTGAAGCATTATTTATAACAGAAAAAATGGGGGAAATCCCTAAATATCCACAAATAAGACACTCATTAATAATTAGGACACAGTCTTGCAATAAAATACGATTCAGCTATAAAAGGAAGATGTTTATGTAGTGACATCTGAGGATTGGCAAAGTTATTCATATACTGTCATGTATGTGTATGTGTGTGTGTGTATACAATATGTGTATAGGTTTAGTCACACAATATCTCTGGAAAAATGCACAACAAACTGATAAAATGCCTCTGATGGGAGAGAACTGAGAAGTTGGTAAAAGAGAGGAAAAGTAAATGGATATTTTCTTTCTTTTAAAAAATTTATTTAGAGACAGGGTCTCCCTAAGTTGCCCAGCCTTGTTGAAAACTCTAGCTCCTCCTGCCTTAGCCCCCAAGTACCTTGGATTACAGGCATGCATCACCATACCTTCATGGGAGATTTCTTAATGCATACCAGTTCTTATTTTTTTATTTTAAACAACTAAGACATGTTACCTATTTTTTCAAGTAAACTAACTTTAAACTTAAGATTGAATTTAAAGAATACCCAGTCTTTGAATGTAAACATGACCAGTCTTTGCCCAGACTTGTATATAACATGTTATGTGAGATGACCAACACATACTTTATAGTTTCCACACTTCACACACATCTTTCTTTGTTCTATCCCTGTAAAGACTGAAAACAAACAAAGCAATGTCTTGGTTGCCAAACTGACCCTCTGTATCCCTGCCTATCCTCATTGTTCACCATTAACATTAAGTAATTAGAACAAAAACTTACAGAAAGAGAGGCAATGTACTGCTTGTACCTTGCTCAGGAAACTGATTTCTCAAAGCTAATTTTAAGATTTGTAGCCATAAATTTTGAGTTTTACTAATTTCCCAAACCTCCCATTACATATCAGGAACAAAGCCTGGAAGAATCTGAACACAGATCTTTACTACAAGCCACAGGTACTGAGAACTTAAAAACTAAAGGAAGTGTCCATCAAAGACGAGATTTATGAGAGAAGAGACAGAACAAGAAGGAAAAACAACCAACTTCATGTTTCCTGCCTCAAATCAATTCCCAGACTGAAATTCCAGATGGGACTGGTTATTAGATATGACCAAATAAGGGAAATGTCTGAGCATTGAGGATAGCTTTTACATGTCCTTTGGCACAAACTACAAAAGTACAAGGTCAAACCTAGGACAGCTCAAGCTCACAGAGAAGGCTGGTGTTTACAACTTTTATCATTTCCCCTTACCTCCAATCCTTCTTCTAGTTGAGAAAGTCAACAACTTTATTCACTACCCAAATTAAAGGCCTAGATACTGAAAGATAAAGAACTCGTGATACAAATACATACCTTAACAATTGATCTTTGTAAAATTCAAATATTTATTCACACAGAGATTATATGACACAGTTATTTGGAGTGCATGTTTGTGGTAATAACATGAGCCACCAAATTGTCTTCCTGTCATTCAAAATCATCCCATATCCAGATATACAAGAACAAAGAACAATAGAATACCAATGGCTAGACTAATGGATACAATACCAGGGATTGAAAAAAAAAGTATGGAATAAACCAGAAAAACCACTTTGAGCTACTTCACTGCCAAAGACATGGGGGAGGAAGAAAATATTTGAGTAAAATGAAAGAAGGTAAAGGGTTCTTAAAGAGAGTTCTGGAAAAAGTATTTCTAGAAAACTTTGTGTAAATATTAAATCTTTTCCCACTTCCCTTCTCTTTAGAGAAACAACGGTGAGGGAATAGATAATCCACCTTTGTAACTGCTGTTTCCATCAGGGCCTGGGGATGAGGGCTGCCCACAGGCAGCCACAGCCCCCACCCGTCCCCC
>NW_026006434.1:0-4936 GCF_001458135.2 Marmota marmota marmota
AAGGGAAATTTAGGGAAAAAAAAAAAAAAAAAAAACTTATGCTAGAGTAATCAAGCCAGAAATTTAAAGCAGATTATATTCTTATTTATTTATCTATTTACTTATTTATTTATTTATTTATTTATTGTAGCTCTTATTAATATTCTGTAAACATGTTGAACATAGATTTGTAGAAGTTTTGCCACAGTCCGGCTGCAGCAAACTAGCCGGGGGATGACGAATAACTTGTGTACTTGATACAGCAGGAGTGGGAGCCCTTTATTGCAGGACAGGAGCAGTATTTATACATTCCACACAGCTTATCTAATTAGCATAAACTAGATACATCAGTCAACCAATCAGGAATCTCCACACTTAATGGCTCGCTTTTGTTACTTCTCAAACCACTCCCTCTGGCATTTTGCCAGGCACCATCCAGGCTTGTTTAGGAACTCTAACATTCCCCTGGCAAAATGCCAGGTGTTATTTTGACTTGTTTACAGACTCTAACAAAGTTTAACAGAAAAAATATTTTTCTCCCTGATTGCCTAAAACAGTATCCACCCTACAATTATTTGTAGGTTAAATTGTGTCTGAGTTTAAGCAAAGCCTGCAGTGGCCTGCACGCCAAGAGCTGATGTTTCCTGAAGTCTTTCAAGGCTGGCTTGTTCATATGGCTGATGTGAACTAAATGAGAACAACAATGACAACAGCAAACACTATATCCAAAAGAAAGCCATAACCAAGGATTGAAGATTTGACCACTCAGAGGACAATAAAAAATAGCCAATATCAACATTACACAGTGAAGAGAAGTGTAACACACTAATTCCCAGCTTCATTGTAAAAGAATGCTAGTATGTGCATGCAGCTCAATGGTACAATACTTGCTTAGGAAGTTCAAGTTCCTGGGTTCAATCCCCAGGAGAACAAAAAAAAATAAATAAATAAATAAATAAGTTTTACTGTGAATCGTGTGGGTCAAAATCCTGTATGACTTCCTCCATAAAAAGCCTCCCCAGTGAATGTTAATTTGCACTCTAAACTCTACTATTCTTCCTTCACAACTGTCAATGTTTTGTCATTCTACTGTAGGAAAGAATTTAGAAAGCTTTCATCTAAAAGAAAGGATATGCCCTTTCATATGAAAATCAAATTACATTTCAAGATAAATGTTTAAAAAGTGGCCTGAAATGGGAAAACAAAATGTACATGAGGAATGAACACAACTATTCCAGTTCATGTAAAAATATTTTTAAGTTGAGCAACTTAAACTTGGTTTTGTCTAAATGATATTAAAATCCAGACACTGAGACCAAGATATATTGTACTTGAAATCTTCAAGTGATTCCTTTATGCAAAATAATAGTAATTTAGCAAAATTTTATTAACTTTTATTTCAATAATATATCACAATATATTATTATTGGTCATAGATGCCTTTCCTTTGTTATCTAAGCTCCATTATGATCCCTAGCATTTTTAGTCATCTCCAAAAGCTTTCACAGGGATGTGATATTTCCAATATATAAGATGAGCTGAGAAAACTGAGAGTGAAGAATAACATTCAGTTTCTATGCCACATTTCTAGGATATTGAGAATTTGAAGTCTGCACAGGTAAATATTTAAAGCTGTTGTGCTCACCCAAATGTTGGTTATGTTTCTGACTTGTGAGATGATTCCTTAATCAGTACAATTAGTCATTACTACAAAGGAAATAGGGGATGCCTGAGTGGTTCTCCCATTGGTTGTGCCTGGTCTTGCCCTATGCCATCTATTTTATTTTTCTTTTCAAATCAGATAATGTGTGCCTGTGGGGGAGGTGAACATTTTTTATCTATTTGTAAAAATTGTTGAAACATAGTTGTACCATTAGAGTTGTTTATAAAAGTGGGCTTGTTATTAGCAATGCTTCAGGTCTTGTGCAAGAAGTTCCTATGAACTATCTTGTTGTGAATTTTACTTTCCTTCGCCTTTTGGTGACCTCACTTAGATAATTACAGCATATGGTCCCAGTGAGTATGAAAAGTGCATATGAAATTTAACTGTTTTAAAACATGCCAAAAGCAAGTATAACAAAAACTCTTCCCAGTGTTTTCTAATGAACAGAATGATAATTTACCAGATGTTCCAAATTTACAATAATTAGAAGCATAAAATCTCTCCAATAGGATGGAGCAAAATATAAAAAATTATATTTTATGTACTTGAGCTATGATTTCAGAGTCCAGATTAATTTATCAGGCTCTTTAAAAATTTACAAAATTATATAGCATTGATTTTAATTCTGAATTGTAAATGTTGATATGTGATCCATCTAATACTTTCTTAGAAATGAGATCCCAGAAGTCAAAACAAAGGGAGAGACTATAATTGTAGGAGCAAGAAGTAATCTTTTGTAAATTATAAAATAATTTGAATACTGACATTCTGAATTTTTTTTTTGTAAAAGGTTACCATAATGAGCTTAATAGAGGCAATATTTGAAATAATACTAAAGTACTGAATTAATTTAATGAGCACACACTTTTGATATTTTTAATTTTTACTTATTTTAAAATGAAATGTCTAGTAATTTTCGAGTGAAGTTTAAAGTTAACAGGGAAAAAATACAATATAATATCTAAGTTACTACAAAATTTACTGAAAGTTCATTTGCTACCTCAAAATTATTTCTATATCTGCTTCTTCCTGAGATGAAGAATGGTTAACTTTGAAAACCATTCTGAACTACAGAAATGAATTATCAATTTAAATTCTTATTATTTTATAAAATAATTTATTTTGCTTCTACCATACACTATTATTAAAAAGTTATTTATTCATAATAAAACAAGTTAAAAATGAAATATAACAATAACAGAATTTTAAGACAAAATATACATTTAGATTTAGGACAGGTTACCAAAGCAATATTGGATAATATAAATTTGAAATGGATAAAACAGTTAACCAATGACAAAGGAGAGTGGAACAAAATAGAAAAAAAAAGAAATTTTTTAAAAGATATGGGTCCCTTGAATCATATATATTTTTAAGTGTGTGGTCTACAAATTTCTCACTAATATATTTAATGGTTATTTCCCTTGTTCTTCTATGTTTTTCTACTACACTTTCAATATGTCATCTTACTAATGTTTTATTTATGAAATTTTTGTAAGCCTCAGCATAATACATTTTCCATTTTTTTTTTTTGAAAATTACAAATATATAAGAAAAGAAAGGTCCAGAACTTTATGCTGGACTATAAAGGAGACACTCTGTTTTTCCCTGGGATGTGGACCAGGGTCCAAGTGGGTAACAGTAAAGGCCACTGTGCACTATATGGAAGTGGTAACATTTTCAGGCTGAGTCCATCTCAGGACCATTATCAGTTTTATGTGTTTTGGCCAAGTAGGAGTTTTAACTTAGCAGCTAGAAAAATCTGAAGGAAATGTTCTTGAGCATTATTTTAGGTTGAGTAAGAAATTAATTAACTTAGAACAATATTATCAAGGGTCCCAAACATTGTCTTGTAGAAATTCATTCATGTTGAAAATTTTAGTGTTTAAAAAAAATAGAATTTGAGGGTGGGAAGAGAGAGAAACCTGAGATTGTTGGTGTATATGTCTATTTCTTCAATTTTTCTTCATTTTTCTATTCTGAATATCCTTTTCAGAGTATGAACTGACCTCAAAGATCTATTGGTTCAGTTGGGAAAGTGGTAGTATCCAGTAAGGTACTGTGCTTCATAATCTTTCTTTGTGTAGGTAAGTTTATAAACAGGCCCCTGTATATAAAAAAAGATAAACTAAAATCAAAATCAAAATTTATTAAAGAATCTAATCAATCATAGTGAAAAATGAAATGGTCAAACTGAAAAAAATACTTAAAATGATATTTTTGTCCTAAATTCCAGGAGAAAGTTTTCTATTTAGAGCTATGTACTATTTAATTAGTATTCAATCTTCACACCTGACAAATAGACTTGGTTTTACAGGAGAACTGAATAAAGTTATTATTTAGTATTTCAAAGAATGCTTACCTCATTTGCTTTAAAGCACACCATTTGACAAAGACTTTTACACACATTTATAAGAGTATTTTTAACTTAGTTACCTGATGAATTTTATATGCAGATAAATCTTAGTAATACATTAACCCAATATCACATAATATTAAATCATGCTCTCTATTTTTTTACACTTTCACAGTATTTGATGATAATGAATCAGAACTAAACTTTGAATGAAGTAAAAAAAATCCACCTTTATTTATAGAGTATGATAATTACTTTAGAAATTTAATTCAAAGTAATATATTGCATAAATTAGAATTTCCAAGTAAAATAGGTTTCAAAATCTTTACTATTAGACCATGTTTTTCTTTGATGTAAATATTTAAAAACTCAACTTTATAAAATGAAATTGTTTATCTCAAAATTATCATATTACTATATTTCAGATGATATTTCACCTACAGATAAAGTTCAGGCCATACCATTTTAATCATCTCATTGGAATTCACACTTACCAGTCCAGTTCAGAGTGCTGGGGCCCCTTCAGCTGTGGTTAAAGATTGTTTTTTTCAATTCCAATTCATCCTGAGGATAGTCCACGTTTTGCATTTACTATCCCTGCACTAAATCATGAAGGTCCTGATCAGAGATATGAATGGAAATTACTCTCTCAAGGGATGGCTAACAGCCCGACTATGTGTCAAATTTATGTTAACAAAGTAATCCAGCCACTTAGAAATCAAAATCCTGAACTACAAATATTTCACTATATGGATGATGTATTATTAGCACACAAAGCTAAAAACACATTGCTAGAATGTTATGCCACACTTACAAACTTATTAAAAAATTATAATCTAGAGATAGCAATAGATAAAGTACAATTAAATTTTCCAATTAATTATTTAGGAGCTGTCTCTTATCCTCAACCATGGTCCATCCACCAAAAATTCAAATAC
>NW_026006435.1:0-4935 GCF_001458135.2 Marmota marmota marmota
TATATATATATATATATATATATATATATATATATATATATATATACCCACACATATATGTGTATATAATTAATGTGCCACTCTACAAATACATACAGATTGAGCATCCCTAATCCAAAAATCTAAAATTCTAAATGATCCAAAATCCCTAAGGATTTAACACTGATATGATGTCACAAGTGGAAAGTTCTACACCTCATCTCATGTGACAGGACCAGGGGAGCAATCACAATGTAGGCATGCTAAAAATATTGTTAAAATTACCTTTAGGTTATGTATATGAAGTGTATATGAAATGCAAAGGAATTTCATGTTTAGACTTGGGTCTCAGCCCCAAGCTATCTCTTTATGTATGTGCAAATGTTCCAAAATCCAAAACATTTCTGGTGCCAAGGATTCAGACAAGTGATACTCAACCTGTACTATGTAGCATGCACTTTAAAACGTGTAGAAAATGCAAGCTAAAAGATGAGATAACTATGAATAGAAGCTGTACTTTTCCTACACTTTCATGGTTCATTTAAAATTCTAATTTACACAAGGTTTTAAAGTCCTTTAATGAGGCCAGGAGCTAACCATTGTGTTCTACCTGCCATTTTTCTCTCTGGTTGTGCTGTGGAGGATAGTAGCAATAGTGGTTTCATGTGTTCTGTTGGAATTATTTCCAATTGCTTGTTACCTGGGGGTAAGGTGAGTGGGGCACATGGATAGAGACAGAGCATCATGTTCCCAGGTACCTGGAACTTCCGGGGAGGAACATTGGAGCTGAGATTCATCTCGTCCTTTCCTCAAAGGCATGCCTCAAATGAATGGTAATAAGTCTGGCTTAAATTGCTACTATATAAGATCATCTTGAACAGCTACCAAAAGAAGAAAAAGGGGAAATATGGGCTTTTCTCAGTCTTCCTTAGACTTACAGATTCAGGAATTAATTGAAGCCTTAGAAATAACTTTCAGGTGCAACCATGGAGTCCCAGAGAGGTAACAAGATGTACCCATGTTTACACAGTCAGTCCCAGTGGGTGGCAGTTCTGATGCTGAAACTCTGTTGTGTGCATCCCTTGGCTCTAGTGGAATTTATATTTTAACTTGGAGAAGTATTGGCTTCCTGTGGGGCAAACCACCCCACTTTTCATACCCCTAAATTCTTTCTCTTCTCACTTAAGGGAAATATATGCTGTAGTGAAGATTTGTATACATTCTTTTTCTCTGGCTTATGGTACTTTATCATTTTATTATGAAATAAAATAGATTTTTAAGAAAACACAAAAACAAGTTTGGTTGTTATTTCCCCCAGAGGGACTTGGAGGTGCTCTTACCTGCCCCACAAGTGTAGGTGTACCTGTCCCCTCTGCACTGCCTACCTCCCAGGCCTCTCCTGCCTTCTCCCAATTGATACTTGAGTGTGGCAACTAAATGCGGGGATCTTCTGTCCCCATTCTCCTCTGTTTCTTGATGGGTTGCTACACACTCTTATGTGGGACATTCCTTTGCTGATTCCAACTGATTTTCTATTTTAAAAAATGGCATGTTTCATATTTCCCTTCTCTCTGCTTTCAGCAAGATTTCTTTAACACCCAGCTTGATTATTAATTATTTTAAAATGTGGCTATTTTAATTTGATTTTCCATAAAACATTTCTAGTTACTGGTTCTTTCTATAGCCTCTGTGTTTATTTCATGGGTGCAAAGCTTTCTTCTTCCTCCCTGATAATAGTAGAGGATCTGTTGCAGGTTTTCCTCTGTCCTTCGCAGGGTCTTATTATCCTGGATAATCTTTCCTTGTTGTTTGTTTTGGTCCTTCCCTTTCAGGCCAGAGGTTTTACCTAGTGTCTGGTGACCTTGCCTCTCTGTCCTGTTGGAGAGTGGGGCACTAAAAACAGGATGAGATTCCTACAGGGAGGGACAAGGGTGCTGACTGATGATTTCACCACCAGATAATTGAAGGGCTGATCAAATGATAGAAGTCCATACCTAGAGGCTGTTTTCTGAGTTCTTAAATTTCCTAGGAGAGGAGTGATCCAATTTAACTTATAGCCAGAATTATGGAAGCAGGACTGAGAAAGGTGCCTGAGGAGTCCACATTCCATACTTTTGGCTTCATCCCCTGCCTGGAGCCCAACCCCTCTACATCCCCCACTAAACCTGGTACCTTAAGTCCTGACATCATCAGAGATGATGATGCCACAGGTTCCGTGAGGAAAAGATGTGTTGGGGTGGGTGGGGGTAGAGAAGGGGCAGATAACCATTTTGTAAGGGATCAGAGAAGTTAACCATTCTGCCAGCCTCCTGCTTTGTCCTTGTCCTCCTCCATACCTCCCACCTTCCTGGCAGCTGGTGTCTGTAGGGGAATTGACGGCTCCTGGCTGGCCTCTTGCCACCATCTTGGATCTTGACTCTGCTGATCCCTTCCTCCCTTTCCCACCTTGTGATGTTTGTCAGAACTTCTCGTCCATGGCTGCTCCTCTAGTTCTCTTTGTCCTTGTGGTTAATGCCTTTTATGTTTTGAGGAAAACAGAAGACAAATGGATGGGTTAACTTGCTATTTTGACTCAGAAATCCATAGAGTTCCTTTGCCTTCTCGGTATTGGCTGGTATCTCCATCCAGTTACTTTACTCATAGTTGTTCAAAGTTGCTTGCAATTTTAAAATGAAACCATATTTAGACCAAAAGTAGAGAGAAACTAGTCAACATGCCAATGGAGACTTATAAAAGAACAGAAAACTTTTGCATGCTCAGATAGCAGTGTTTTTAAACTATTAGAAAATATTTATCAATCATATTGATATGAGATTTGTTTGGGTACTTTTTGAAATTACCAGGTGATCTTGTTTAACTTGGGTATTCATTTCAAATTATAGAATTTTAGATTGTCTTTATTTTGTAGGATATTTTCCTGAAGTAACTTTTTTTGAAATTTAACAGTTTCATCTGTATTATAACTGTAGCTTTCCTTTTTAGAAAGCATCCACTACATTTAGGCAAAATTTTGTCACATGGCCTTACTCAATGTAGGCAGATTGTGAAGTCTCCATGTCCTTGCACATTGAGGGGAAAAAAAAGCTATTGGTGACCTTTAATTCAAAGGTTAATTTTGATTCTGAAAGACTGTCACATCTATAAGCAGGTGAGGGTCATTTTCAGAACAGATAATAACTTAATAAGCTAAAAAATCTATTTTTTACTGTCTGTAAGGACTACAACATTCATTTTTTTAATAATCAGAACAAAAGACCTTGTTATTCAGTGTGAATCTCATCTATTTTCCCATTGAAAATGTTTAACTTTCTTCACACATCAGAACCAGCCCTATTTGTGTACAATCTGTACTCTGAGGAGACTTCTACAGGTCTCCTAACCCAGCCAAGAAGTATACCTGGGCCTCAATTTTTCACCATTAGTCATTTCTTGAGTTTGCTCACAAAAGTCCCAGTTAAAATGCAAATATATCAGTAACACTTTCAGCTACTTCTGTCGTGGAAAACCTGGAACAACTGAGTTCAACAGGGCTGTAAGAGATTAGGGATGGATAACATATTGCTGGGATCAAATCAAAGAAAACAGTGGTACATGAATCAGTCTCCAAAACTGGAGAGGTGAGAAGTGGAGAAGAAGTAGGAACCCCTTGGAACTGACAATGGAACCAGCTGCCTCTGGTGGTGATGAGCCACATCCCTGGAAGAGTTTACACAGGCCCCATGGGAAATCTGGCAGAGACCCTAAGATAACAATAGTACCTCTAGTTATATAGCACAGTACCACTTTAAAACTATTTTCATTTCCATTACCTCCTTTCTTTTACTCTCAACAATCCTGTGGGTCCTATGGAGTAGGAGACAAGTTACAATTCATAAAGAAGGAAATTGGGTACCAGGCAAACAGTGTGACACTCCTGAGACCACATGGCTTAAAAGTAGTAGGACCAGCATGAACACCCAGGTTTCCTGGTTGTAGTCCGGGGCTCTTTATAGACAGTGCTTTTCAAATTCCCTGAATAACAGTGGAAGCGACCAGTGACCCCTGAGCTCAGAAGGTTTGATACCAAGAGATCTCTCAAGAAGATGAGATTTTCTTCAAGTCTTATGTCTTACCTTTAAAAATAGTGGGAAGTTTATTTTCAATTTGTATTGATCTAGTTCCCCCCACCCACCCACCTGGTAGCAAGCAATGTCAAAGATCTCAGGACTTATGGTATCGAGTTTATTTTCTCATCAGTGGATCTGTGGGCTGACCACATCTTGTGTGGATGTGGTTGGGCTTGCCAGGCCTTGACCCAAACTGTGTATTGGGTTCTGGCCTGCCCTTCAGGTCTTATTTTCCTTGGACCAGCGGTATCCCGTGGCATATCAGAGGCATGCAAAGGTACGAGTGGAAGCAGGCAATGTCTCTCATGGCAGCTGTCACTCCAACCTCCTTTCACTGGCTAAAACATGTCATACAGCTAAGCCCCAAATCAGACAGGATACACATTCTGCTAGCTCTACTGTACTGTGAAGTGCAGTTAACCATACCCTTCCCTCTTGGCCAATTATCACCCCACTTGCAGAAGACATATTCGCTTCCAAAATTTCATCTAATCCCAATATCAAGCTTCAAGTCCTGAATACCATAGTTCACAACAAATTCAGATGCAGCTCCTTTTAATATGGGAGGTTTATAAGCTAAAATATCAAATTACCAAAAAACCTCCTATGCCCCTATAGCCATCATTGTATACCTACTATAAAATGGTGGAAGAGACAGAGGTTAAATGCTAAAAGCAATCCCATTTGGAAAAGTCAAGAATGGGAAGCACATAGCAGTCACCAGTCCACTGTAGTTTTAAAATTACATCGGGCAAATATTGCCACATCCAAGGTAATGGAATGTTCTTTGATTGATCTCCTTTCTGTTACCTGGGACCATCCCCACTCCACCCACCCCCCCACCCCCCAT
>NW_026006436.1:0-4933 GCF_001458135.2 Marmota marmota marmota
CCCCCTCCACTGTATAACCCTGAGGGTCTCCTTCCATTACCATGCAATTTCCCTTCTCTCTCCCTTTCCCTCCCACCTCTCATCCCTGTTAAATGTTAATCTTCTTCTCCTGCTCTTCGTCCCTACTCTGATCTTAGTTACTTGTTAATTGTTTTAATTATAGTCTAAAAACTTGGTGGTGGCTTGTTAGGCTTAGTAGCTGTGCAAGAAACACACATTGCAACCAGGATGCCAGTAATAATGGCATGCCGATTTCAAATTAACCGACAGGCAGCAGACATGTCATAGGTACCATGTTCCTGTTCTTCTGATTTAATATTTACTCTCTTGTTAGATCATTTGAGTACATAGAAATGCATAGAGACATGAAAACATGTTAACAGTGCTTAAAGTCTCCAAGACTCCACATCAAAGGATGAAACAACCATAGCCTAAGGTTAGAGTTAAGCGTAAAATGCAAAATAAGAAGTTTGTCTTTATTCCCTTCATATATAAAAAAAAATGGTGTCTAAGGTGAAGACAGATCTGAAGTCCACATGGGATTCATTCTTTCTTAGACCACATCACCCATTGTTCACTGTCTGATGTCTGTAAGAGGAGGTGCCACTGATGAACAGAAGTTGGGAAACAGCATTCTACCTTTGGTGACTTACTTTTTTCAGGGCACCATCTCTTCCCCACTTGGGCCAAAAGAGATCTTGGAAGGAAAGTCATGTTTTCTCACCTGATCAAAAGAAAAAAAAAAAAATCAGGTTATTCACTATTCTGGTCTCCGGCTTGAGAGATCTCAGATCTGCATATGCAATATGGCAGCATCTTGTCACTGAGGGTGTGGCACACCTGAATGTGGCTGGCCAGTTTTGAAATGTTGAAATTTAACACACAGAGGGACTTGTGAAAGGTTAGTGCTGAAAATATGTACAATTAATTAATAATTTTAAATTGGCCATGTATTAAAATGAAAATTTTTCAGATTTGTTGGATTAAATAAATTATTATAAGGTTTTTCAGGGACAATGTGACCACTAAAATTTCAAGGTTACATACATAGCTCATATTTGGTTTTCATGGACAGTGATGTTGTACTGACCTTTCTCCTTTGCAGAGATCAAGCTGCCTCTTCAAATTATAAGAGGATGATCTGGGTGTAGTTGTTCATGCCTGTAATCAATGTCTCTGTCTCTGTCTCTCTCTCTCTCTCTCTCTCTCTGTCCACACACACACACACACACACACACACAAATATTCAACCAGAACATGAAAGTTATAAAACCTGAAAATTTAAAATTATACTCACTATTATTATTTATTATATGTTAAAGTAATTCTCACTATTTGTAAATATGCATTATTGATATTATTATTGGTAAACTGATATAAATTTACATTCGAGGTAAAATTCAAATATATATACCCTTTTCAAAGTCAGCTATTCAAGGTAGAAAACTCTTTGTGAAAAAAGTTGTAGCTAAGAACCTTTCAATCTTTTGCTCTGCAACCAGACTTTGAATTTCTTCTCTTGCCACTCAGGGCTAGAGGAATCTGAGCCTGGAGCCTTTCCAACTCCAGTTTTATAGGATGAGAACTTTCCAATGAGAGGCACAGATAGATAATAGAGGGTAGACTTCATGATCTAAAATATTTTTGTCTATGGCTTAAGCAAAGCTCTGAATTCATCTTCAGGTTCCTTGATATCTGGTTGGTTTTGTCATTGTCTCTGTCAATCTGCTGTTCATGTGATGGCTGATTTGTAGAGAGGTTGCAGAATCCAGAAAATGGTAAGTCTGTGGGCTTAGGTATTCTGCAACGAGGGACAAGGGTTGGTTGGAAACAGCTAGAACAAACTGTGGGGACCTGGGATTTTCTAAGGTCAGGTAGTCAACTGAATTTCATTTCAACACAGATATAGCTCAACATTTTGTCTTCTCTGGCCCACATGGTGGGAGTGGACTAGCAACTTGGGCCCTGCTTGTATTGTCCTGTGCCTGATTGGCTCTGATTGTGTGATTTGCAGTCCTCTTTGTGTAGTCCCTTGCCTGTACCTTACACTGACTCAGAATGGGTCATGAAAATAGGGAGGGTCATTACAGAAGAATCCTGATTCATGTAAGGGATTCATATTTGGAGTAGCTATGGTTTGAAGCATGGCTTGTCACTCTTTTCTACCTAGAGATCACCTATCTGTTTTGTACTGTGTTTGCCATATTATGGAAAATGTAGTCTTTCTAAATGCTTTCTTCCTGCATCTATTTCACTATGTTATTAATGCTTACCCATGCTACATTTCAACTAACAGAATATTTTAATTCAGTTTTCACTTGGTTATTCATGGCATTTTGAAAAAGATCTTTTGTTGCTGTTTATGATCATTCTCATAACAGGAAAGCAGAGAATAGTTATTGAACACTTATATGTAAAACACCTTTGTACCTCTTCATTTATCCTCCTGAGGCACAGATATCATATCACAATGTCTTTTTGTTGAGTTTTCCTTTTGGAAACATGATAGGGTGAAAGGTCCTCAGTCACTGCCATATTTTTCCTGGTCCTGCCTTTAAGACCTGCATGGTACCCACAGTTGCCATGTTTCTTAAGAGTTCTTAGAGGATATCTGCCCCTGTGTAGCCAACTCCTCATGCAGAGCATCTTGAGGTTGGGGAATGGAGCCTCTTGTGCTAGCAACTGGTTACCCTGGGTAACACAGGAATGTTATATTATAGGTTTCATCTAAGTTGATCCTAGATTAGACATTAAAATTATCTTTTCACAACTTTTTTTTTCCTATTCCTTGCAGACCCATTGTTGGTCAGTCACTTTGATTCTAGTATTGAAGGAAAAGACAAAGATCATCCTTGTAACCGGGTGTTCAGAGTTGTGAAAGAAGATGAAACTATTCCAAAGAACTAGAAAGATTATCCCAGTTAATTCTTACAGGTGTTCCAAGGCAAAACTCACTTCATGCAGATACAAGGGCACAACTCAGTGCCTCTTACTGGAGAAGGTCATCCAGTCCTTAAATGAGCCAAATGTCTTGAGACAATTTCCCTTTTGATAGGATAACCTGATTTAGACATGTTTTTGTTGCAATCAGTGGTGTCCCTCTCTGGGCTTGTCAACTTAAACAGCAGATGTTCACTAATTTCAGCCTCAGTTTTTCATGAAATGTATTGTATCAATAGTATTTGAAAGATATAAAAGTGTTTCTTAAGTGGCAAGATACAGCTGGATTTTATCTAAAAAAGTTATAAACTAAGGCCAGTGTGTGTGTGTGTGTGTGTGTGTGTGTGTCTGTGTGTGTGGATGGGGGGGGGGATATTGAGCACTGGAAAATTTGGGATCCAAAGGATCCAAAATTAGTGCTTCTAATTTTGATGAAATGAGGAGTTTGATGACTTTCCTGAGGGTATAATTTCTTAGTGTTGTGTGGCCATTTCTATAATGTCATGTGAAAAATTCAGATTTGGCTTACAAATATCTTCAAAGGTGGATTGAAATCTTGGGAAAGTGTATACATCCAAGGTTAAGCAGAGAAGGACTTTCTTTCTGCCCTTGTCCCCAATGCTAATCTAAATATGAAGAGAAGGTTTTGAGAAAATGGAGAAAGTTTTACTTCTTTACTAGCAAGGGAAAAACAAAGGGGACTCCTGTCCCAGAGTCTGTGATTTCTAACTGCTCTGGGGAATAATGGGCCTTTAATGAAGTAATTCTAAGACTATGCTGTAGCTGTGCCCTTTCAGGAATTTTTGTTTACTTGTATCATTGAGAGGCAGACATTTCATAGATCTTCTGGTACCAGCCCTGAAGTTATTATTTTAATTGTTTCATTTCAGTTATAAATGATGGTGGGATTTATTTTGATATAATTGTACAAGCATCTTATTCTTGTAGGACCCCATTCTTATGGATGTACATGATGGTGGGATTCACAATGGTGTATTCATATTAAGTACATAGTAAAAATTGTTTTGGATTCATTTCCTTTCCCTATCTCCCCTCCCTTCTCTCCAGCCCCGAAGTCTTGGTTTTTTTATTGCCATGGTGCAGGGGCTGAAGAGGAGATATAATTAGGCAAGTGCTGGAAGAAGGTTAATCTTCCCATGGTTATGAAAGGGGAGTGGGAGAAAAGACAGAACAAACCAAGTCATTTTAAAAATAGAGCACAGTGACAGAGTAGCAAGGGTTATGTTCAAAACATGAAGTGGACCCCTGTTCCATTTTTCCCACTGTCAATTTTTGTGAAAAAACGGGTGACTACATTTCTAAGCTGGTTTGTACTTAAACTTGGTGATGAAGTGTTTTCTAGAATAGAAGGGTTTTACCTGTTGAATTTTTTATCTATCTGTCTGTCTATCTATCTATCTATCTATCTATCTATTTTCCTTTTGGATTTTTACTAGAAGGGATGGAGAGACAATTCCAGTCTTGTTGGTGACCTGGAAGAAGCAGACTGTTGTATAGTAGTTAATGTTTGACTGATTTTTGTTTTTATTGGTTTTACCTGGGATTTAAAAAAATATATATTTTTAATGCCATATTTTCCTATCTCCCTCCATGGCACAAGGAATGCCTCTGATATACTATTTCTTTGTGGGCTCAATTTAATCCTTGTTCTGTGGATACCTTTTTTGGTGGGGGAGCCACTCTGCACAGAAGCTATGTACACACCTTTAATCCTGAGTAAAGGTGTACTGAACAGCTATTGCATCCTGAAATACATTTGGGCTTTACCTCACTTTGGATAATCAAGGTGTAGCTCCAGAAGTATGTGTTACCCAGTGGGGTTGGGTCACACCTACCTCTGTTTTAACCCTACCCTTTGCCTTTTTTTGGGTAGAGTGTTTCATGGAATAGCTCTCCCAGAAATGAAATCCAAGCCTCTGAACATTCCCCTCCCCTTGTCAGCCTCTTATTTATTTCTCTTGGCCCCCCCCCC